>NC_090646.1:169408516-169708516 GCF_040937935.1 Hyperolius riggenbachi
AATCCTACCTACCTATACCTAGGTTCCTGCACCTAACTACACTATACCTGGCTAACTATACTGAAGGCCCATATACCTATCTACCTATACTGAAGACACGTATACCTGCTACCAAAATGTTGGTAGATCTCCTGGACAAATTTTAAAGTAGCTCGCGAGCTGAAAAAGTGTGGGCACCACTGGACTACACCTATCCCTGTCTACCTATGCTGCGACCACCTATTACTAGCTACACCTATCCCTGGCTACCTATGCTGTGGCCACCTAATACTGGCTACACCTATCCCTGGCTATACCTAGCGCATGCTGTGCTATGGAGAGGGGAGGGAGAAGCAGCAGCGCATGCTGTGCTATGGAGAGGGTAGGGAGACGCAGCAGCCTTTGCTGTGCTACGGAGAGGGGAGGGAGAAGCAGCAGGGCGTGCTGTGCTATGGCGAGGGGAGGGAGAAGCCGCAGCGCGTGCTGTGCTATGGAAAGAGGAGGGAGAAGCAGGAGTGCGTGCTGTGCTATGGAGAGGGGAGGGAGAAGCAGGAGTGTGTGCTGTGCTATGGAGAGGGGAGGGAGAAGTAGCAGCAGCGCGTGCTGTGCTATGGAGAGGGGAGGGAGAAGCAGGAGTGCGTGCTGTGCTATGGAGAGGGGAGGGAGAAGCTGCAGGGCGTGCTGTGCTATGGAGAGGGGAGGGAGAAGCAGCAGCGCGTGCTGTGCTACGGGGAGGGAGAAGCAGGAGTGCGTGCTGTGCTATGGAGAGGGGAGGGAGAAGCAGCAGCGCGTGCTGTGCTATGGAGAGGGGAGGGAGACGCAGCAGCCTGTGCTGTGCTATGGAGAGGGGAGGGAGAAGCAGCAGTGGGTGCTGTGCTACGGAGAGGGGAGGGAGAAACAGCAGGGCATGCTGTGCTATGGAGAGGGGAGGGAGAAACAGGAGTGTGTGCTGTGCTATGGAGAGGGTAGGGAGACGCAGCAGCCTGTGCTGTGCTATGGAGAGGGGAGGGAGACTCAGCAGCCTGTGCTGTGCTATGGATAGGGGAGGGAGAAGCAGGAGTGCGTGCTGTTGCTATGGAGAGGGGAGGTAGAAGCAGCAGGGCGTGCTGTGCTATGGAGAGGGGAGGGAGAAGCAGCAGCGCGTGCTGTGCTATGGAAATAGGAGGGAGAAGCAGGAGTGCGTGCTGTGCTATGGAGAGGGGAGGGAGAAGCAGGAGTGCGTGCTGTGCTATGGAGAGGGGAGGGAGAAGCAGCAGGGCATGCTGTGCTATGGAGAGGGGAGGGAGAAGCAGCAGGGCGTGCTGTGCTATGGAGAGGGGAGGGAGAAGCAGCAGCGCGTGCTGTGCTATGGAGAGGGGAGGGAGACGCAGCAGCCTGTGCTGTGCTATGGAGAGGGGAGGGAGAAGCAGCAGTGGGTGCTGTGCTACGGAGAGGGGAGGGAGAAACAGCAGGGCATGCTGTGCTATGGAGAGGGGAGGGAGAAACAGGAGTGTGTGCTGTGCTATGGAGAGGGGAGGGAGACGCAGCAGCCTGTGCTGTGCTATGGAGAGGGGAGGGAGACTCAGCAGCCTGTGCTGTGCTATGGAGAGGGGAGGGAGAAGCAGGAGTGCGTGCTGTTGCTATGGAGAGGGGAGGTAGAAGCAGCAGGGCGTGCTGTGCTATGGAGAGGGGAGGGAGAAGCAGCAGCGCGTGCTGTGCTATGGAGAGGGGAGGGAGAAGCAGGAGTGCGTGCTGTGCTATGGAGAGGGGAGGGAGAAGCAGGAGTGCGTGCTGTGCTATGGAGAGGGGAGGGAGAAGCAGCAGGGCATGCTGTGCTATGGAGAGGGGAGGGAGAAGCAGCAGGGCGTGCTGTGCTATGGAGAGGGGAGGGAGAAGCAGCAGCGCGTGCTGTGCTATGGAGAGGGGAGGGAGAAGCAGGAGTGCGTGCTGTGCTATGGAGAGGGGAGGGAGAAGCAGGAGTGCGTGCTGTGCTATGGAGAGGGGAGGGAGAAGCAGCAGGGCGTGCTGTGCTATGGAGAGGGGAGGGAGAAGCCGCAGTGCGTGCTGTGCTATGGAGAGGGGAGGGAGAAGCCGCAGCGCGTGCTGTGCTATGGAGAGGGGAGGGAGAAGCAGCAGTGGGTGCTGTGCTATGGAGAGGGGAGGGAGAAGCAGCAGCGCATGCTGTGCGATGGAGAGGGGAGGGAGAAGCAGGAGCGCATGCTGTGCTATGGAGAGGGGAGGGAGAAGCAGGAGTGCATGCTGTGCTATGGAGAGGGGAGGGAGAAGCAGCAGCGCGTGCTGTGCTATGGAGAGGGGAGGGAGACGCAGCAGCCTGTGCTGTGCTATGGAGAGGGGAGGGAGAAGCAGCAGTTGGTGCTGTGCTACAGAGAGGGAAGGGAGAAACAGCAGGGCATGCTGTGCTATGGAGAGGGGAGGGAGAAGCAGCAGCGCGTGCTGTGCTATGGAGAGGGGAAGGAGAAGCAGGAGTGCGTGCTGTGCTACGGAGAGGGGAGGGAGACGCAGCAGCCTGTGCTGTGCTATGGAGAGGGGAGGGAGAAGCAGCAGTGGGTGCTGTGCTACAGAGAGGGGAGGGAGAAACAGCAGGGCATGCTGTGCTATGGAGAGGGGAGGGAGAAGCAGCAGCGCGTGCTGTGCTATGGAGAGGGGAAGGAGAAGCAGGAGTGCGTGCTGTGCTACGGAGAGGGGAGGGAGAAGCAGCAGCGCGTGCTGTGCTATGGAGAGGGGAGGGAGAAGCAGCAGCGGGTGCTGTGCTATGGAGAGTGGAGGGAGAAGCAGGAGTGCGTGTTGTGCTATGGAGAGGGGAGGGAGAAGCAGCAGCGCGTGCTGTGCTATGGAGAGGGGAGGGAGAAGCAGCAGCGCGTGCTGTGCTATGGAGAGGGGAGGGAGACGCAGCAGCCTGTGCTGTGCTATGGAGAGGGGAGGGAGAAGCAGCAGTGGGTGCTGTGCTACAGAGAGGGGAGGGAGAAACAGCAGGGCATGCTGTGCTATGGAGAGGGTAGGGAGACGCAGCAGCCTGTGCTGTGCTATGGAGAGGGGAGGGAGACTCAGCAGCCTGTGCTGTGCTATGGAGAGGGGAGGGAGAAGCAGGAGTGTGTGCTGTGCTATGGAGTGGGGAGGTAGAAGCAGCAGGGCGTGCTGTGCTATGGAGAGGGGAGGGAGAAGCAGCAGCACGTGCTGTGCTATGGAGAGGGGAGGGAGAAGCAGCAGCGCATGCTGTGCTATGGAGAGGGGAGGGAGAAGCAGGAGTGCGTGCTGTGCTATGGAGAGGGGAGGGAGAAGCAGGAGTGTGTGCTGTGCTATGGAGAGGGGAGGGAGAAGCAGCAGCGCGTGCTGTGCTATGGAAATAGGAGGGAGAAGCAGGAGTGCGTGCTGTGCTATGGAGAGGGGAGGGAGAAGCAGTAGGGCGTGCTGTGCTATGGAGAGGGGAGGGAGAAGCAGCAGCGCTTGCTGTGCTATGGAGAGGGGAGGGAGAAGCAGGAGTGCGTGCTGTGCTATGGAGAGGGGAGGGAGAAGCAGGAGTGTGTCCTGTGCTATGGAGAGGGGAGGGAGAAGCAGCAGCGCGTGCTGTGCTATGGAGAGGGGAGGGAGAAGCAGGAGTGCGTGCTGTGCTATGGAGAGGGGAGGGAGAAGCAGCAGGGCGTGCTGTGCTATAGAGAGGGGAGGGAGAAGCCGCAGTGCGCGCTGTGCTATGGAGAGGGGAGGGAGAAGCCGCAGCGCGTGCTGTGCTATGGAGAGGGGAGGGAGAAGCAGCAGTGGGTGCTGTGCTATGGAGAGGGGAGGGAGAAGCAGCAGCGCGTGCTGTGCGATGGAGAGGGGAGGGAGAAGCAGGAGCGCATGCTGTGCTATGGAGAGGGGAGGGAGAAGCAGGAGTGCATGCTGTGCTATGGAGAGGGGAGGGAGAAGCAGCAGCGCGTGCTGTGCTATGGAGAGGGGAGGGAGACGCAGCAGCCTGTGCTGTGCTATGGAGAGGGGAGGGAGAAGCAGCAGTTGGTGCTGTGCTACAGAGAGGGAAGGGAGAAACAGCAGGGCATGCTGTGCTATGGAGAGGGGAGGGAGAAGCAGCAGCGCGTGCTGTGCTATGGAGAGGGGAAGGAGAAGCAGGAGTGCGTGCTGTGCTACGGAGAGGGGAGGGAGACGCAGCAGCCTGTGCTGTGCTATGGAGAGGGGAGGGAGAAGCAGCAGTGGGTGCTGTGCTACAGAGAGGGGAGGGAGAAACAGCAGGGTATGCTGTGCTATGGAGAGGGGAGGGAGAAGCAGCAGCGCGTGCTGTGCTATGGAGAGGGGAAGGAGAAGCAGGAGTGCGTGCTGTGCTACGGAGAGGGGAGGGAGAAGCAGCAGCGCGTGCTGTGCTATGGAGAGGGGAGGGAGAAGCAGCAGCGGGTGCTGTGCTATGGAGAGGGGAGGGAGAAGCAGGAGTGCGTGTTGTGCTATGGAGAGGGGAGGGAGAAGCAGCAGCGCGTGCTGTGCTATGGAGAGGGGAGGGAGAAGCAGCAGCGCGTGCTGTGCTATGGAGAGGGGAGGGAGACGCAGCAGCCTGTGCTGTGCTATGGAGAGGGGAGGGAGAAGCAGCAGTGGGTGCTGTGCTACAGAGAGGGGAGGGAGAAACAGCAGGGCATGCTGTGCTATGGAGAGGGTAGGGAGACGCAGCAGCCTGTGCTGTGCTATGGAGAGGGGAGGGAGACTCAGCAGCCTGTGCTGTGCTATGGAGAGGGGAGGGAGAAGCAGGAGTGTGTGCTGTGCTATGGAGTGGGGAGGTAGAAGCAGCAGGGCGTGCTGTGCTATGGAGAGGGGAGGGAGAAGCAGCAGCACGTGCTGTGCTATGGAGAGGGGAGGGAGAAGCAGCAGCGCATGCTGTGCTATGGAGAGGGGAGGGAGAAGCAGGAGTGCGTGCTGTGCTATGGAGAGGGGAGGGAGAAGCAGGAGTGTGTGCTGTGCTATGGAGAGGGGAGGGAGAAGCAGCAGCGCGTGCTGTGCTATGGAAATAGGCGGGAGAAGCAGGAGTGCGTGCTGTGCTATGGAGAGGGGAGGGAGAAGCAGCAGGGCGTGCTGTGCTATGGAGAGGGGAGGGAGAAGCAGCAGCGCTTGCTGTGCTATGGAGAGGGGAGGGAGAAGCAGGAGTGCGTGCTGTGCTATGGAGAGGGGAGGGAGAAGCAGGAGTGTGTCCTGTGCTATGGAGAGGGGAGGGAGAAGCAGCAGCGCGTGCTGTGCTATGGAGAGGGGAGGGAGAAGCAGGAGTGCGTGCTGTGCTATGGAGAGGGGAGGGAGAAGCAGCAGGGCGTGCTGTGCTATAGAGAGGGGAGGGAGAAGCCGCAGTGCGCGCTGTGCTATGGAGAGGGGAGGGAGAAGCCGCAGCGCGTGCTGTGCTATGGAGAGGGGAGGGAGAAGCAGGAGTGCGTGCTGTGCTATGGAGAGGGGAGGGAGACGCAGCAGCCTGTGCTGTGCTACGGAGAGGGGAGGGAGAAGCAGCAGTGGGTGCTGTGCTATGGAGTGGGGAGGGAGAAGCAGCAGTGGGTGCTGTGCTATGGAGAGGGAGAAGCCGCAGCGCGTGCTGTGCTATGGAGAGGGGAGGGAGAAGCAGCAGTGGGTGCTGTGCTCTGGAGAGGGGAGGGAGAAGCAGCAGAGCGTGCTGTGCTATGGAGAGGGGAGGGAGAAGCAGGAGTGCGTGCTGTGCTTTGGAGAGGGGAGGGAGAAGCAGCAGGGCGTGCTGTGCTATGGAGAGGGGAGGGAGAAGCAGGAGCGCGTGCTGTGCTATGGAGAGGGGAGGGAGAAGCCGCAGCGCGTGCTGTGCTATAGAGAGGGGAGGGAGAAGCAGGAGTGCGTGCTGTGCTATGGAGAGGGGAGGGAGAAGCCGCAGCGCGTGCTGTGCTATGGAGAGGGGAGGGAGAAGCAGGAGCGCGTGCTGTGCTATGGAGAGGGGAGGGAGAAGCCGCAGCGCGTGCTGTGCTATAGAGAGGGGAGGGAGAAGCAGGAGTGCGTGCTGTGCTATGGAGAGGGGAGGGAGAAGCCGCAGCGCGTGCTGTGCTATGGAGAGGGGAGGGAGAAGCCGCAGCGCGTGCTGTGCTATGGAGAGGGGAGGGAGAAGCCGCAGCGCGTGCTGTGCTATGGAGAGGGGAGGGAGAAGCAGCAGCGCGTGCTGTGCTACGGAGAGGGGAGGGAGAAGCAGGAGTGCGTGCTGTGCTATGGAGAGGGGAGGTAGAAGCAGGGGTGTGTGCTGTGCTATGCAGAGGGGAGGGAGAAGCACTGACACACTCCTACTCACTCTCTCACACTCTCTCACACTCTCTCACACTCCCACTCTCTCTCACACACTAAGCAGTGTTAGACTGTTTGCACATGCGCAGTAATGTTGGAGGAGGAGGTCTCCCCTTTGATGGGTTAATCACAAAAACAATGTACAATAACACTGAGCTTGTACCATGTGTGGCGTGAACAAAGATTCAATAAGATTTCTTAGTTCTGTTCTCAAAACGCCATCAAGATTACCATTCTCTCATTAGCATTGTTTACAGGAGTAGAGAGCATACACACTTCCTGAAGGGACAGCTGAGCTGTGCTCTGAAATCTCCCTGCTTTTGTGATGTAAACACAGCTGTACTGAGTCACACAATGATGACATAAGACAGTGCACTTCCTAGTATACACCTCAGTGGGAGTGTCTGAAGACTCTGAGAGGAGGGCAGGTAATGAATATACAATGAGCAAGAGAAGGGAGGGGGGAAAACAAGAGTCAGGGAGGATATGATGTCAGCTTCAGCTCGGGAAAATGGCCACTGCCTGGAATAGGATTTTCTGCTTCTCATTTATAAAATTCCCAGGAATCATAACGTGGACAGTGCAATACATCTGATATATAAGTTGAACTAGTATTTATCTACTTAAATATGTGTTTTTTATTTTTAGGTTAGCATGGGTGTCGCTTCCTCTTTAAATGTATGCACTGAAAACAAACTATGTCATTGTTGGGAGTCCCAGCAAAGGAACCCCATTGATTCCATAGCAGGGTGTTCAGTATTACAAAAAACCCACAATAAAACTGAAGGATTTGCTTCTTTTCAAACCGACATAAAATTGCAGGGATTCAACCATTTAATGGTTTATTCCTATATATAAAGCTTGTTTACAGTATTATTTTTTCAGCTGTTAATTAATGAGTATACAGTATGTTACATGTGATAATTTACCAGTTATTGTGTCTCATGTTTAGTTATTGCAAAGTTAGTATGAGAAAATCGAGTAAAACAAAATGTGGCCATAGTTTTTTTTAAGAAAAACTCAGTTAAGAGAAACTCTTAACTGAACATAAACTTGATAATATGAGATTATATGTAATAGCAATGATATACTGAATAAGGCTTTTCAGGTGTCTTCTATTCTTATTTTTAATGTAAGGGGTTCAATTTTGTATATCTCTTTTGAATTCTGCACTGCAGCCATGTCAGTAGGACATACAATTGTAACGATCGGTGTAGCACAGAGAGGATCTGATTACCGGTGATCTGCAGTATCACTGGGAATACAGAAATATACCAGATTATAGATGATCTGCAGTATCACCGATAATCCGATATACAAACTAACCTCTGGACACCTGAGTAGAGTGTTTGGTGCAAACAGTAATAATGAGAGGACTGGGCCTCAGAGCAGTACGGAGTACTGCCCAATTCCTTCTGCACTCTCCCGGAGGGAGGAGTCAGGCTGAGAGAAGGAACGACAGAACGAGAGTGACACTCAAGAGGGAGTGTCACTATCAGGACTGGGAACCGCCTCTAACAGTAAGGTCGGTTCTCGAGGTCGGACAAGCCAGGTCGTAACCACACGGACAGACAAAGTACAGATTCAGAAGGCAGAGGCAAAGTCTAAAGTACAGGCGGGGTTCGGCAACAGGGTATCAGAAATATCGAGGTACAAAATCAGAAGGCAGATGCAGAGTCTAAGGACGAGCCGGGGTTCGGCAACAGAGTATCAGAATGATAAAGTACAGGATCAGAGTTCAGGAGAATGGTCAGGCAGGCAGAAGGTCATAACAGATAAGCACAATCAAACTAGTACTTTAAACTATCAACAAATCTAGCTAAGTGTAGGATTACAGCTCCAGCTGGTCCCGGCACACTTTCAGATCTGACTCAGGTCTGCGTGCTACCACGTAGTGATCGCAACGCCAGACAACCAGCAACTGAACAGCCAGCAGCATATATACCAGAACACTCTCCAGGTCCCTTCCTAAGTGCTGGACAAATGAGAGGTGTTAAAATTGTCAGCTGACCAGCCTGGTCAGCTGACTCACTTCTGGCTGTTATACAAGCTCTGCCTCGCTGTGCGCGCGTGTCACTCTGAATCTTGGTGGACTATCAGTCCCAGCCACACCAGTACTGTCTTGCAATGTATCCAGCGAACCGAGCGTGGGAGCCGCCGTACCGCTCACTACACCAGCAGCGGCTTCCCCACGCTTAGCCCCCTTGTCAGGGACACTGCCATGCGGCAAGTTCGCCGCCTCAAATGCGGATTCCGCCACTCCCAATGCGGATTCCGCCGCTCCCAATGCGGATTCCGCCGCTCTGCCTATGCGGCATGCGGCGGTTTTTCCACGTTGTGACGCCATGCTGGACGCAGAAACAGCCGCCTCGCCCTGAGAAACGGCGGCTTTTCCGCGTTTCTTCACAACAATCTAGTACATTCAGCTCCCAACAAAAATAAATAAATAGCTTTTATGCTTTTAAGCCCTCGTTTTATTGGGATTGTTTGTACAATCAAAAGTATTTTCTTTCTATTTATTTTCAGTAGAGAAGCCTCTACAGTTTGACTGCCTCATTTGCATACATGACTTACTGTTTCCCTTGCAGCTGAGAAAATATTTATTAATTAGTAAACCCAGTCAATTTCTAACTAGGCTTTGTACTATATACAGTGACTTGCAAAAGTATTCGGCCCCCTTGAAGTTTTCCACATTTTGTCATATTACTGCCACAAACATGAATCAATTGTATTGAAATTCCATGTGAAAGACCAATACAAAGTGGTGTACACGTGAGAAGTGGAATGAAAATCATACATGATTCCAAACAATTTTTACAAATAACTGCAAAGTGGGGTGTGCGTAATTATTCAGCCCACTTTGGTCTGAGTGCAGTTAGTTGCCCATAGACATTGGCTGATGAGTGGTAATGCCTAAATAGAGTGTACCTGTGTGTAATCTACTGTCAGTACAAATACAGCTGCTTTGTGATGGCCTCAGAGGTTGTTTAAGAGAATATTGGGAGCAAGAACACCATGAATTTCAAAGAACACACCAGACAGGTCAGGGATAAAGTTATTGAGAAATGTAAAGCAGGCTTAGGCTACAAAAAGATGTCCAAAGCCTTGAACATCCCACGGAGCACTGTTTAAGCAATCATTCAGAAATGAAAGTAGTATGGCACAACTGGAAACCTACCAAGACAAGGCTGTCCACCTAAACTCACAGGCCGAACAAGGAGAGAGCTGATCAGAAATGCAGTCAAGAGGCCCATGGTGACTCTGGAGGAGCTGCAGAGATCCACAGCTCAGGTAAGGAAATCTGTCCATAGGACAACTATTAGTCATGCACTGCACAAAGTTCTGCACTGCACAAAATTGGCCTTTACGGAAGAGTGGCAAGAAGAAGAGGAAGCAAGCTTGTGGGCTTGTGAAACGTCTGTTAGACCAGCCCTATGCTCATGTATCTGTCTTTGTGTGGGATGAAATAAACGTGGAATTTGCAGTGTACAGGTTCCCGGATTCTACTTCTCTACTGTATTGGATGTAAGCCCTGCTATCCGGAGGCACATGTAAGCTCTGACCACCGACCCCCCACAAAGGTCGCCATTCAGCAACTAGTGCCGCCTCCTGCTCCTCTCTACTGACTGACCGGGTTAACAGAAAAGCATAAGAAGTCCCATTTGCAGTTTGCCACAAGCCATGTGGGGGACACAGTAAACATGTGGAAGAAGGTGCTCTGGTCAGATGAGACCAAAATAGAACTTTTTGGCCAAAATGCAAAACGCTATGTGTGGCGGAAAACGAACACTGCACATCACTCTGAACACACCATCCCCACTGTCAAATATGGTGGTGGTAGCATCATGCTCTGGGGTGCTTCTCTTCAGCAGGGAAAGGGAAGCTGGTCAGAGTTGATGGGAAGATGGATGGAGCCAAATTACAGGGCAATCTTGGAAGAAAACCTCTTGGAGTCTGCAAAAGTTTTGAGACTGGGGCAGAGGTTCACCTTCCAGCAGGACAACGACCCTAAACATAAAGCCAGGGCAACAATGGAATGGCTTAAAACAAAACATATCCATGTGTTAGAATGGCCCAATCAAAGTCCAGATATAAATCCAATCGAGAATCTGTGGCAAGATCTGAAAACTGCTGTTCACAAACGCTGTCCATCTAATCTGACTGAGCTGGAGCTGTTTTGCAAAGAAGAATGGATAAGGATTTCAGTCTCTAGATGTGCACATCTGGTAGAGATATACCCTAAAAGACTGGCAGCTGTAATTTCAGCAAAATGTGGTTCTGCAAAGTATTGACTCAGGGGGCTAAATAATTACGCACACCCCACTTTGCAGTTATTTATTTGTAAAAAATGTTTGGAATCATGTATGATTTTCGTTCCACTTCTCACGTGCACAACACTTTGTATTGGTCTTTCACGTGGAATTCCAATGAAATTGATTTAGGTTTGTGACAGTAATGTGGAAAACTTTAAGGGGGCCGAATACTTTTGCAAGCCACTGTATACACTCATGTCTATCCCATCATGTCACATGACAGACCCGGTGCGCTTTAAGTTTATTTTTTGAAATGTAAAACACATATTTTCTGGACTCTTGCAAATATATATTAAACCTTTGGCAATGCAATAATTTTGTAAGTGGAAAAGTGGGCTATATAAGATGTGTATTGACCACGCAATGTCGCAGGCAAAAACCTTTCTAGATAAAAAAATTATTTCTTCTTGTTCTGTGGCTTCAAATCAAATCGAGCTAGTATGGTTGAGGTGAGCCAGAGTGAATGTCCATAAGGAATATCTCTCCAATTTCAGCAACTTCTACAACTTGAAGCATTCTAATTGGCCAAACAGAGTGGGTATATTATTATTATGGCCGATCTGAAACCCAGCAGTTCCAGAGTGCGCTGTTCACCCATTCATCTTAGCAGAATTTCCCTATGGACTTTCACTCCGGCTCACCTCGACCATACTATCCCAATTAAAATCATTTAATTGAAGGTTATGAGACAAAGAGAAATGGTTGTTGTCAGTAGTGGTGGCTCCAGCTTCAAATTTCAGGGGACGGGGCGCAAAGGAGGCACTATGGCTTGCTGGTGATCAAAATCGATATTTGTATGGTGAACTTTAGATATTTGCCTAATTCAGGAGATAAAATTAACACTAACTGGTTAAGCATTGATAGGAATAAAATGTAAATATAATTCATAAACAAAACTCAGAGGCTTTTGAGCAGAGCAGAATGTCCAAACAATGGTGCAATTAGGGAAGAAAAGTTACCTACAAATGTACTTGGCTAGTTGGATGTCATGCTTTAGTCCTTACTTGATAGCTGTAACGATTGGTGTCAGCACGCAGAGAGAATCTGATTATTGGTGATCTGCAGTATCACCAAGAATGCAGATATATACCTGATTATTGATGAATGATCTGCAGAATCACCGATAATACAGATATATTGCTAACCTCTGGACACCTAGGTATGTGAGTGTTTGGTGTAACAGTAGTACTTTGAGTAATGCACCTGCTGAGCAGGTGATCATAGGCAGTAAAGGAATACTGCTCTTGAGGGCATAGGAACCTTCCAGCAGCCTGAGACTCTCCAAGGGGTGGAGTCAGGCTGGAGATAGGAAGGACCAGAGAGTGAGTGACACCAGAAGGTGGATGTCACCATCTGATCTGGAGACTATCTCTTAAGAGGAGAGGTAGCTCTCGAGGTCGGGCACGCCTGGTCGGCAACACACGGACAGATAAAGTACAAAAGACAGAAGGCTGATTCGGTGTCCAAGGCAAGCAGGGTCTGGCAACGGAATATCAGATATGCGAGGTACCGAATCAGAGATCAGAGGGATAGTCAGGAAAGCAGTAAGTCATAACAGATATCAACAATGCCTAGTCTGGGTGTGAGGTCCTTGGTCTCTACACCCTGGAACTAGTCTGAAGAATAACAAATAGATAACACAAGTTTCCCTAGTCTGGTGTGAGGTCCGTGGTCTCTACACCCTGGAACTAGTCTGAAGTATAACAGATTGATAACGCAAGTTCCCTAGTCTGGGTGTGAGGTCCATGGTCTCTACACCCTGGAACTAGTCTGAAGCATAAACAGAATAACAGTACAAGTAATCTGGCTCAGTGTGAATTCCCAGGTCCACCTGGTTCAAACACACTGTTGGATCTGACTAAGGTCTGAGTGCTTCCACGTAGTGATCGCAACGGCAGACAACTTGAGACTGGCCAGCAGTAACTATATATGGAGTAGTGCTCTCCGGCACCACCCCTAATTGATCAACCAATAGTAACCTGCTCTGGAGTCAGCTGATCGGCGTGATCAGCTGACCTCTCCTTGCCCAGTATGAGTTCTGCCTCTCAGCGCGCGCGTGCGTATTCCTAAGCCTGTGTGCACTAACAGACTCAGCCAGACTCTGTGTGGACAGATCACAGACAAATCATTCCAACCTCCAGCCCGTGTCTGATGACTCTACAATCAAGGGGAGGAGGAAGAGACAGGAGGGAGAGAAACAATGGGCTTGATTCACAAAGCAGTGCTAACCTACTTAGCACGTCTAAAGTCTTTAGACGCGCTAACCAGGGTGCTAAGTAGGTTAGCACCAGATTTCTCAATCAGATCGCGCACACAGTTTTGTGCGCAGAGTTTTGCGTGCGCAAAGTCCTTTGGCTTTAATGGGCACTTCGCGCAGAGTGCCCTGCGCTCTGTGCAGTGCGCGCGTAAAGTTTTACGCGCGAAAAGCTCGTTTAGACGTGCAAAGGGGGTTTTCACAGGCGTGCTAACAGCACCGCTTTGTGAATCAAGCCCAATGTGTGTGTAATTCTTTATCTTAATAGAAAAGCATCTCTGCAGACTAGAGCTTGTATTTTACATACAGGGTGTTTTGAATAATACCAAGATAATACCATGTATTGGGTAATTTAAAAGAAAAACAGTACGTTGTCAGCTAGTAAGCATTCTGCAGATTCTATTCCTGTTGACTGACAATGTTAGAATATACAATCAGAAATATTTTTTTGCAATTATAAGTGGCATCCAGATACATTAAAGGGACTCCGAGCTCTGATTAAAAATAAAATTTGAACTTACCCGGGGCTTTCTCCATCCCAGCCCTGGTCGGGACGTCCCACGCCGGCCTCCTGGCTCTTCTCCCGGCGGCTGTCCGCATAGCGCGGACAGGCCGGGCCCCCGGGCGACACTGGCGAGTGTCGGGGCTTCTTCTTCCCCATACGTCACGAATGACGTCACACGCCGGCCGCCGCGCGTCATGACGGCGGCCGGCGTGACAGCACGGCGCATGCGCGGTTTAATCGCGCATGCGCCGTGCTGTCACGCCGGCCGCCGTCATGACGCGCGGCGGCCGGCGTGTGACGTCATTCGTGACGTATGGGGAAGAAGAAGCCCCGACACTCGCCAGTGTCGCCCGGGGGCCCGGCCTGTCCGCGCTATGCGGACAGCCGCCGGGAGAAGAGCCAGGAGGCCGGCGTGGGACGTCCCGACCAGGGCTGGGATGGAGAAAGCCCCGGGTAAGTTCAAATTTTATTTTTAATCAGAGCTCGGAGTCCCTTTAATTACAATGGATCTTGGATTGTGAGGTATTTATGGCAAATAGATAAGACCCTAGAAAGGGGGGCACTCAGGGTAGCTAGGTATGATCAGAAAGGCCGATTTCCGATTCCGCGGAAATTCGGAATTCCGTCAGAACAACATTTCGTAACCGTTACATTCCGGTGGAAGTTTGCGGAATTCCACGTTCCGGCGGTACAATTTCAGTAATCTAATTTGAAACCTCGTCTTTGAAACATCGTAGGCCATGGGACCTAATGGCTGTTCCACCGGTCATTTTTTTAAAAAAATGTTTTTGGAGCAGCAGGAGTTGTCGTAGGCCATGGGACCTAGAGGTGGTTCCATGGCAGTCATTAAAAAATTATTTAGGAGCAGCAGGAGTTATCGTAGGCTAATTACTGTAGTCATCTTATTATTGTATATTGGACTCATTCTCTTATGAATCAGTGAGAGGGGCCTTGTAATTGTCACTGATCCATGACTCGTTCATTTTTATGAACGTTAGTATGTCCACATTGTCTGTGGACAGACGGGTCCGTTGGTCGGTGACCGCCCCACCTGCAGCGCTAAATACTCACTCAGAAAGAACACTGGCGGCGGGGCATGCAAGAACCTCCAGTGCATACTGAGCGAGTTCAGGCCAGGTATCTAGTTGTTTTGTCCAATACTCCATGGGGTCATCATTACTCTACATATTGTCTGGAGCACTGGCCGACCATAAGTAATCATTTACCATAAGGGCCAGCCGATGGCGGTGACTACTTTGCCCGCTGGTGGTGCTGCTGCTAGAAGGAGTATCTCGCATTGGCTGATAAAATTCCTTCAACATACTCAGCAGGTTCACAGATTGGCTATTGGTGGTGCTGCTGGGAGTGGGACCACCAAACCTTTGCTGAGTGTGATGAGGCTTGGTACCTTGGGCCCGGGATACAGGTGCAGGAAATGTATCTTCTACCCAACGAAGAAGGGCATCCCGGATCTGGCTCATCCTGGCGTCTGCTTGGCAGGGGGGTATGAACAGCCGCATTTTCCCCTTGCATCGGGGATCTAAGATGGTGGCCACCCACATTGAGCCTTGATTTTAGAGTTTTAATCCAGGGGGTCCTTACGGAGGCACTGGAGCATTTGTGCAGCCATAGGGAAGAGATGTCTGCCATTTATCACCTCTTCCTGGCTGTCAGACTCAGAACTGTTGTCATGCTCCAGCTCCACATCATCTGAATCTTCTTCCCACCCCCGGACAATGGGTTCTTCCGCTTCCACAAGCTCTGCCTCCTCATCCAGGACTGGAGCATGCCCACTCACTCTCCCACTTCACTGACCACTGTTCAGTAGGGCTTCCTCCCCCTGTTCGAGCAGTTTGTCAAGAGCCTTGTCCAGCATGAAGACAAGAGGTAGCACCTCTGATATGCTGCAGTGCTCCTCACTGACCACTTTTTTTGCCTGCTCAAACGGCTCCAACACTTTGCACATCTGTCTAATCAGCTGCTACTGGTCCCCAGTAATGTAGTCCAGTTGCCCTGTTCTGGTGGAAGATGTCTCATACAGGTATAGCCGGACCGCCATGCGCTGCTCCCATAACCTC
Source organism: Hyperolius riggenbachi (assembly GCF_040937935.1). Taxonomy (NCBI): domain Eukaryota; kingdom Metazoa; phylum Chordata; class Amphibia; order Anura; family Hyperoliidae; genus Hyperolius; species Hyperolius riggenbachi. The sequence goes on from NC_090646.1 coordinate 169,423,898, forward strand.
TCCAGCATGTGGAGGGTGGAGTTCCACCGCGTCGGACAATCGGAAATAAGCCTGTGCTGCGGCAGGCTATGGCGGCGCTGCAGCAGTTTCATGGCCGCGGTGGCAATTGCGGAGCTGACACTTTTTGTGCTGAGGCCACAGCGTCCTTCAAAAGTTCGTAGAAATTTCTGGACTACAAGGTTGAAGACGTGGGCCAAGGAACATAATTGAGTGTAGCCACCTTCCAAAATGGTGGCCAGCATGTTGGCACCATTATCAGACACCACTACACCTGTGTCCAGTTTTAAGGGGGTCAGCCACTGACGAATCTGATCGTGTAAGGCTGCAATGATTACAGATCCCGTTTGCCTATTCTTGTCCATGGATTCCAGTTTCAGCACTGCTTGGCATCAATGGTGCTGCAGACCAGTGTAGGAGTGGGACCACTTGCTGGGAGGCTCAGCAACGGCAGACTGGCCTTGGACAGAATAGGTAGCAGAGAGAAGTAGAACAGGCCTCCCCTTCAACCCATGTGGCGGCACCACCAGCTGAGATGCCCCAAATCTTGCACCCTCCTCAGTAGCACCATGGAGGGTGACCCAATGGGCGGTAAAAGTTAGATACTTTCCCTGCCCATGCCTGCTGCTCCAGCCATCCATAGTGAAGCGCACCTTGCCACCGACAGCGTGATACATAGACCGGCCGACACTCTACAATGTGATGGTGAAGGGCAGGGATAGCATTCCTGGCAAAATAATGGCGACTGGGGATCTGCCATTGTGGAGCAAACACTGTTCATCAGACAACAAAAGGATCACTTGCAGGGAGCATCCACTTCCTCTGCAACATTTCTGGCACAGAGGCCTGACGCTGGAACACTGGTGATTCAGAGGAAACCAACAAGGGTGATGATGAGGTGCTTGCCGAGGTCTGGAGTCCTCTACCAGCCTGCCATGCAGAGGGATTTGAAGTAGAATGGGACTGAGCAGGTTGGATACGGACAGGACAGGTAGAAAAAAAAAGAGGAGGGGCCTGTTTCTGCTGCTTTTCCTCCACCCATCTGATTGTAATTTTTTACATATTCAAACTCCCGTCTGTGGTGGTTGCACAGATGACTTATCAGCACTGAAGTGCCGGACCCGGTGCCTGATTTGCCTCTGCTCACCAATTTACGGTACACAGAACAGACTGCCCTGGATTCATTCTCTTCCAGAACAGTAAAATAATTCCATGCAGGGGATGAGCGTGCACGTCCAGCAGTGGTATGACCTGTTCTAGCACCTCGATGCTCAGCATTGGACTGGTGGTGGGTACTGACAGACAGGAAAGAACTTGCAGACTGCTGGCCAACAGTCTGCTCTGTTTCTACAAGCTGCTCATGCCTGCTAGTGCCTAAACCAACAGGTGGCAACCACGTTTGATCAACCACCTCATCATCCAAAATATCATCCAGTTCCATAAGTGACTCTTCTGGACCCTCCACCTGGCCACCAAACACCTCTGTAGTTGAGTGGGGGTGATGATGTTGACTGGTGACACTGGATGAAGAAAGCACAGTAGCCATTTCTGTCACCACAGACCCCACCACTCCTTGGGAGCTTGGTCCCATGGTCTCCTCCAATGCCTCCTCCCAATCCTTCTCCACATCTCTCTCATTGACATAGGTGTGCTTTACTTCTGGAGCGGAGTACTGGGAGGAAATAACCTCGTCAAGAGAAGTAGCTGCGGTCGGGTTCTGGTCATGAGGAACCTGGCGGCCGGTGCTGCTGCAACTAGCTTCAAGTTCCTCAGACTGGGTACAGGGTTCCTGATCTAAATAATCCACAACTCTCTTCGCCTCCTGCTCTGTCAAAATTTTCATGCGTGCTGCGAACAAAGGGAAGACATCTCTGACCAGGGGGGGAACGCTTCCTTCTGCAGCTGCCACCCACAACCTCATCACGTACTTGACGTGATCCACCAACACCACAATCACTCCATTTTCTTTTAGGAGTGGCAGAAAATTGCTGCTGCTCTCGCTCCATTATCTTTTGGGCCACAAACTTTATTGGGGAAGGGGTATGAGCGACAGAACAGATCAGAAAATAAGGGGGTGAAGTGAAGAAAATAAATCAAAAAAACAAAATAAAGAATACAAACAAAAAAATTAGAAAACAAAAAAACTTGCACTACACTCACTCAACTAATCAATCACTAATCAATCACCTAACTCAAGGCCCATACACATATCCGCCGGGTGGATCGCTCAAACTCTCTCTTATCACGTGAACGACAGTCTGTACACACGCCCGATTTAGCGGGCGAACGACTGAACGACGGGACGTTCAAACGACCCGTCGTTCGCAAAAACGGACGTGTGTATGGGCCTTCACTCTCACTCTCTCAAACACTAAGCCTGCCCCCTGGCTGGCTCTGCAGCAACTACTAGCACACTACACTACAATCTATCACTCAAACTAACAATCTACTGTCACTCTCTCACAAATACACCTAGCTTACTACTACTAATATAGCTCAACTCTCTCACAGAGTCTTTAAAAAGACTTTTGGTTTATATACAGTCTTTAAAGACTTTTGTTTTATGTTAAAACTACTATGGGTCTGTCTCTCCTCACTCTCCAACACCAGACTGAAACCCACAAGCTTTGTGACTGCACAGCTCTCTTATATACAAAATGGGTAGGATAGCTGCTGATAGGTAGCTAGGGAGCTGGTTGCTAACGTAGGATTGGTTGGTTATTCTTAAGACTCTAATTGGTGCAGAAAGTCCGATTTTCATGCAGAAATCACTTATAAGCTTCAGTCTAGGGTCTTCCTTCTGATTGGCGTAAAAAAGTTTGCATTCCGACGGAATTCCGCATAGCAATTTTGGAATTTCCGTTTAGCGCTATAGCAATTCCGTTCCGATGCCACGGAGCGGAATGACCAATTTCCGACCGGAATCACGGAAAATGGAATTCCGCGGAATGCGGTGAGCTCCCCTAAGGGTAGCACAGAGATTCCTGGGGGGGGGGGGGGGGGGGGGTGCCCCAGTGTGCCCTAGTTTGACGCCCCTACTGGTTATCAGTTAAATCTGGCTATTGGCTACATACAGGAGAGATTCTGGGAAGCTAATAGAGCACCCCTTTTTTAAGACAAAGCATGCCTGCTCCTAACAGTTATATAGATCTTTGTATCCGAACAGGAAGAAATGCGTTTTCAATTTAAAAACTGACTGTGTGGAATATAATTCTGCCTACTGGTTTATTTCCTCGTATCTTTACTCGCGGTGAAATTAATTTAGGTATCGATGTTCTCTCTGTTATTTACTTGTGTAATAGGAGCCACGAATTAATTACAGGATAGGGTTTTTTTTTTTTCACTGTAATCCCATCATTTTAATTTTCTCTCCAGTCTGTTTCTGAAGATGCCTCGCCGATAACCTCCGGAGAAGTTGGCCCTGCTAAGTGTCCACCCCTGTAGCTGCTATTTTTGTGTTAACGCTTATTACTCAGCCACCTTCATTTTCCTGTGTGTCACTGCATCGTTATGACAATGTGACCACTTCACAAATCAGCATTTTAATCAGCAGCACCAGCAGGTAATGTCATCAATGTGTCACAAAGCAAAAGTTAATGCTAGTTATTTGAACAGAGGCAGCTGCCTTAAATGCCACGCTTATAGAGATGTGTAGAACGTTTCGCTTGCCAGTGTAACATGTGAACAGCCCGGGCTGCATGTGTCTGTGTGCTTTTCTCCCCCCATCCTTCAGTGCCTGTTGATTTTGCCTGTTCCGCAGCTGCTGATTATGTCTTATACACACACACAATACAGCAAGTGGATTCAGCTTCAGAACACCACATTGCTCCTGTCAGTGTGGTTCTCCTCTTTACACCTGATTCCCTCTCTGCTGTTCCTTCACTTGAAGGCAGATCCTTTGACCTAAGCAGATTAGACGCCTGAACGATACAGCAAGCTCTCTGCGCTTTTCAAGGAAGAGATTTGGCTCCAAAATAGGGCACTAAGCTTTTCAGCCTTACGCCTGTTTACCTAGTCAGCACGATGCAGTGTCTCTGGGTGCTCACTAGCCTCTTGGGGAATCAACTGGGAAACAAAAGCAGAAGTGGCAGCGGCTGCAAATGTGGAAGTCTGTGCCATTAGAGAAAGCGCTTGCTAATAATGGCCTATGAGACCCAGGTTTCCTTGGTTTCCATGACAGCTATTAGGTACTATAGAAATTGAATTGCACATTGCTCCTAGGGGAGTGAAAGGGTGTTCGTATGACAGAGAATATTACTTAGAACTTGCGGTGTTCATCTTTATTTTTATTTATTTTTTTATTACCTTCAAACTAGCTGGATTATGCCTTTTTTTCGACTGCAGATTTTTTTCATGATATGCTTTTTTTGAAGACCAAGATTTCTTGCAAACCTTCTTTTCCAGTAATATCTTTTTTTTTTTTTTTTTACATTTTTATTTTTGTGTACATAGAACTGATCTGGGAAAATCAAGGATATGAGCTGCTATACAGGTGGGCTACACAGGGGGAGTGAAGACAATAAGCGACCAATCAGGTGTTGGCTACCTGCCTTCCCGGCAACATGCCCCTGCAACAGATTTGTGTAGTCCCCGCACGGGAAACTGCCAGCAATGGAAGAAGTTCAATGGGGAAAAATAAGGAGAAAAACAAAGAAGTTGAGGTAAGTAAGGTGTCCTGCTATTGTACCTTCCTTGCTTGCTGAGAGATAGGACAGAATGAACACCGGTGATTGCTTTCAGCTATCCCCATTGTTGCATGAGGTTGATGAGCGTAATGCTTTTATGATTAGCCAGTGTATGAAATGCAGATCTGCCCAACATGCTTATTTACTCATTCAGAAAATTAAGACGTCTGAACTATTCATTAGGCAAATATTTTTTTCCCCTTACATCTCTCAACGGAGTAAGATTTTTATTAATTTCATATACTATATATTCTGCTATTTCTATGACCATGATCAGTAATACCCTCGTTATTTTTTTATCATTTGTCCTGCCTTTCTCATTATAATGATGAACAAAAAGAGAAAAGATTTTTCTCCCCACCCCCCTATGAAATAATTAATGGAGATATTGCATAGTAAAGCTTTCAGTTATAATGTGTTTTATCAGTCTGATTCTGATGGAAAGACTGGCAACAGAAACTGCATATTTCTAATCTCTTCCACCCGGTAAATAAGTAGAATAATTGCTCCTAATGAATTGAGAGAGCGAAAGTGTCATGCTTGTTTAATAAAGAAATTCAGATTAATATGGTAATGTAGTCCCTGGAATTGCTGATCTTGTGATACCCTGGCAGACCCTGATTATATTTTTATTAATGGTTTAAATATCGGCGTGCTTGGCTATTTATATATTGGAGAAAAACAAAACTTTTTTTCCTCGTCCTAGGTATGCTTGTGATACAGTTATCATCATAACGACAGTAACAAGACTTTGCTTAGCAACATCCCATGGAAAGTGAAATAGATCATGACAGATAAAAAGGAACAATAGGACCATCCTCACTGGTCCACACGTTGGTGTATACTGGGACCATAACATCTCTTGGGAAATGTGTTTCACTGTATTCATCACTCACTATAAAAGGGGTTGTCTTTGCTGAAGTAGTGATTGATTCTTTGGGCAATAATCTTAAAACCATGTTATAAAGCTAATCCTATTGAAGATAAGCGCTATTGGTATTGATTACAAACAGCAAGTTCCTATAATTTAATCAGGAAGTGAAAGCCTATGCTGCCAGGGATTATTCTGAAAGCCCTACAGAGTGAATGAGAATCACCCTGACCCATGGCACTGAATGATAGTTTAATAACAAATTAAGGTTAATCTGGTTGGCAAGGGCACAAGATCATTTCCAGGAATTGTGATACTCCTGAGAAAGAAGTCAGAATAATAGAAAATATATTTACAGTTGTAGGTGTTGGGAAAGGTGGACTTCTTGGCCAAACAACAAGAACAGGCAATGATAATGCTCAAAGTGTCTATAATCCATGGCGTGCACGTTTCTGATTGCTCTTGGCAGATCAGTTTGGAGATAAAATCTGACTGTCTGTATGACTCAGGGCTGCTTAAGCTGCCTTATTGAAAAGTTGGCTTTCACATGCCCACATCTTACCTGCCATGTGATTGAGTAATATGCCTGGTGTCCTTTGCCAATGCATGAGGATGGTTCGCTAAAACTGCCAAAGTGACTCAGTTAACTTGCAGAGTATCGTATCAGTGATGATTAAAACTATTTGTGCTTTACTTTCTATATCTAGTGATCAGAAGTCTGCAAAATTACTAGTGATCGCTTTTGTGATCAATTTTAGTAAATCTGGCAATATTTGTAAATCAGGGATTTTCCCCCCCAAAAAATCACAAAAAGGTGTGAACTAGGGCTCACAATCTCTTTGGTGCTTCAGAAGGGCCCCTTTACATTAGATCCAGAAGATGCTACTTTCCACACCAATCTCCAGTTCAGGGTCATTTTTAAAGGAAACCTAAAGTGAGAGGGATATGCCCGCTGCCATATTTATTTCCTTTTTAACAGTACCAGTTGCCTGGCAGTCCTGCTAATGTATTTGGCCGGAGTAATGTCTGAATAACACACCTGAAACAAGCACGTGGCTAATCTAGTCAGACTTCAGTCAGAGCATCTGATGATCTTCATGTTTGTTCAGGGTCTACGGCTAAAAGTAATAAAGGTAGAGGACCAATAGGACAGCCAGGCAATCTGCATTGTTACAAAGGAATTAAATATGTCAGCCTCCATATTCCTCTCACTACAGGTGTGCTTTAACCACTTCGTGCCACAAACATGAGCATGCTTATGACGCATACTTTAGCAGGATAATTGAATAAATGTCCTATTTGCAATAAAAGTGCACAAATAGGTAATTTATAATTATAAACATCCATTTTCATGGAAGTGGTTAAAGCAGCAGAGCGTTGCTTACAAATATAGGTATTCATATACATTACTTAAGATGTCAGCCTGTTAGGTATGTATTGCTGTCCTCTTAAAGGGCCAGTGCACTAATTGACCAGGAGCTCAAGCCATTGATAACCTTTATTTTTCTTAAGATTAGGGTCTGTCCATATTTAAAGGCCAAGAATGATGCTTAGCGGGTGAGCAGCTTCTGTACTGAATGCAGCAGCCCATCAACATGAGAATGATCACAGCCTTTGTCCTGACGTGTATTTCACTTTAGAATAATACCAGCTTTTATAAACCCAAATTCTCCTCTTTTTCACAAAATGGATTTAAAGTGAAATTGCTGCTTATACCTTCTAGTGGTAGCTCACCTTGAAGAGCTTGTGCTATTTGACCTTCCCTCCATTATGTATGAGATAAGTGTCAATAATGTTTGAAAACTTCTGAAAAGTGACCTTTGTTGCTATGGTAGCAAGAACAGACTAATATTTCAGTAATGTTTGACTCACATCACGTGTGGCCTTTTTCTGGAAGGGGCACGTGAGTCATTCAGCCAACAGAACACAAAATGACACAGCAGAGTGTTAAAATTCCTTGCATAAATTAAAAGGTGTTTTGCATAGAGACTATGCCATTCTTATACATTTTAGCTATAGCTTGGGCTGATGTAAAGGGTTTTGCAGAGTTACTGAGCTGTGATGCACAAGGTAGAAAACCTGTATCTCAGAAAAGGGAGTACATCTCTCAAATTTTTGTAAATATTTTATTCTATCTTTATAGAGTAGTGAAATAGGACTCCAGTGGAAACCTGTAGGGATGAGCAGAGGACATTGGAGTGTGAAAATCAGATTTCTATGGAATACCACATTACCAAGATTCAGAATTTTTGGGCCAATCACAAGACTCAAAACTATTGGATTATTTTGAGCATCAGTATTGTACCACGGAAAATGGAAATCAGCAGAATACCAAGTGCCAAGACTGTGAGGAGGTTTTTGCTATTGACAAAAATAGCAACCCCCCTCCAATCCACAGAAATGGTAAATTCTGAAATAAGAAAGACCCTTCTTGGAATACTGAAGTCCATCAGAATAGGAAGTCGGCGTATCCAACCATCCCTAGAAACCTGTAAAGCTCCAGTTAACTCCATGCCCCGAAAGCGTTGAAGGACCACTATCGCGAAAAAAAAGTAGGCAGTTAAAATCTGACAGAACTGACATGTTTTGGGCCAGTCCATCTCCTCCTGGGGGATTCTCAGAATTATCTTTGTTCTCAACAGCATTTCCCAAACAGCAGTTGCAAAGTGTAACTGACAAAATAGTGTGCAAGTGATTGGGGAGGAGGGGGGGGGGGTTGGCTGGTATTTTACTAATTTGGCAGTTTAACTGCTGTTCAGGAAATGCTGTTGAAAAAAATGAAAACCCTGAGAATCCCCCATGAGGAGATGGACTGGCCCAAAACCTGTCGGTTCTGTCAGATTTTAACTGCCTACTTTTTTTAGCGATAGTGGTCCTTTAAAGCAGTATATTAAAATAATGGTGGGCACACCTAGAGGATTGGACCTCTATTTGGAATAATGCTAAAGTTACTTCTATGTGCAAAGAGGTCAAAGAGAATATTTATAAACTGCTCTTCAGTTGGTAAAGGACTCCAGATGTATTATCTAACATGTATCCATAGGTTTACAACTGTTGTTGGAGGGGATGCGGTCAAACAAGCAACCTTGAACATATCTTTGTACTACCCAGTGATACAAGCTTTATGGACTGTCATCCAGACCCTGATTTCACGGGTTGTTGATGTATTGATTCCCCTGTATCCTCTTCATATGCTGCTGGGTAGACCCATTTCTAGTATTAAGAAACATCCCATGCGACTCATCACACATATTCTGACGGCCACCAGATTGTCTATTGCTTCCCATTAGAATAATGTTGCTGCTACTACTCTTTCTGAGATTATTGCTAAAACTAATTGGACTAAATCTATGGAATACCTCACTGATTTACTCAGGGAATTTGGGCAGAATTTTGACATTGATCACTTAGGGGTGTACTCACTTTTGTTCCCAGTGGTTTAGACATTAATGGCTGTGTGTTAAAGAGAAACCGTGACCACGGATTGAACTTCATCCCAATCAGTAGCTGATAGCCCCTTTTCACTAGAAATATTTTCCTTTTCTTAAACTTATCATCAGGGGGCTCTGTATGGCTGATATTGTGTTGAAACCCCTCCCACAGTGTGATGTCAGGACCATGGTGCTGACATCACACTGTGGGAGCTTTGTTCCATTGTGGGAAATAACCGCTGTTTCCAACTGCCAAAAAAGCAAGCAGCAGCTACTTCCACTGACATCACGTGCCAGCAGTAAACATGTCACCATATGATATGTGTCAGAATGTAAATCAAGGAGAGGAAAGATTTTACAATGGCCAAACACTGACTAAATCATTTATACATAATTATTGTAAAAAATTAAGCACTTTTGTTCATTATGTTGTTTTCACTGGAGTTCCTCTAAGTTATTTGATGGGACAGAAAATGTACACTGTTATATCAGCTGTACACTGACTACTTTACATTGTATCAAAGTTTCATATCTTCGGTGCTGTCCCAGGAAAAGATCTAACAAAATATTTATAAAAATAGTAGCAATAGAGTATTGTTCCCTGTTAGCCATCTTTAAAAGCAAGAAGTTTTGAACCAGGATGATACCATTCATTGGCTAACTTAGAAGAAAAAGAGGAAGCTTTCGGATAACAAGCCTTCTTCAGACTCAATTCTCGAATGCTGATTAGATGTTAGAACAGGCAGCTTATATACACTGGACATTAAAAGGATATACAGTAAAGCCCCTGTTATCCAGAACTCAGTTAACCAGAAGTCTCAAGCAACCAGAAACAAAAATCCTGGCCTGGCCTTTTGCACTGCTTTATACAGTAATGAACCTCTGTTGCAGTTAAGTCTGTCCTTTGTCTTAATTTGTCTTTAATAACTGTATTTCAAGATTAATACAGAGTTTATGGAAAGCATGCATTGTGGGGTATAGTATTGTTTTTAGATAGGTTGATTTTTAAATTGACTCTCAAGCAACCAGAAACTACACTTATCTGGCATCAGCCAATCCCCATTGGAGATGGATAATGGGAGTTTTACTGTACATTGTTTTGCAAACATAAATTAATGTCATTAAATGCCTTAATTACAACATCAGGTGGGTCTAAAGGTGCATACACACATTGGATTTTTCCAAACGACTGGTCATTTGGCTATCTGAACGACTGGTCGTTTGGGATGTCAAATCGGGCGTGTTTACAAACGGTCGTACAGCTGATAACGCTGGTTTTGACGGATCCGCTCGGCAGATCGGTCAAATCCAGTCTTATCAGCTGAATGACTGTTTGTACAAACGCCCGTTTTGACGTCCAAACGACCGTTCATTTGGAAAAATCCAACGTGTGTATGTACCTTTACAGGGATGCTAGCTAATTTATAAAAATAGATAAAACCACTTAACACCACACACTTAGGGTGATGAGGAGAGATAGTAAAAACAGAGACTAGAGGCAGAATACATGCAATATTTGTTATTGGCTAAAAATAAAAATAACTATTTACAAAATGTGAGAGTTGTACTCACTTTTGTGAGACACTGTAACTTTATAACATACTTTATTTTTGCACATGCTTAGAAACATTGGTTACAAAATGGCTGTTTTGTAAGCTTCCTTTTCTAGAGACAGGTTAAGAGTTAATTTAGCTCTTTTATAAGGGGATTGACCTGGTTAGCCATTTACAGCACATCTTGTAATTACTGCAACTACGTTACGCAACAGCTCTTTTATCAACCTGTTGATATCCTCTCTGCCACCGAGCAATATTAAGCAGATGAAAATTATAGAGATCACACTTTATTATGCTTAGTAGAAGTCTTTTGTCTTTATAATCTAGGGGAAAGTCATTGTGAAAGTTAACTGAGTTATTGATGGTTTTATTCACATCTTGGGAGAACATTAACTATCTCTCTACTTGGCGTGTGTCATTAGCTTGGTAAATGGTAGCGCAGGTAGCAGACGCTTCCAGGCCCATGCCCCTGTGGGACCCAGCACTGACCTCAATTAAAGAACTTGCATTTCATCAGTGGAATAACCCTTATGATATGTTTATCAGTTAGAAGTGGTTGCCCTCTATGCTCACTAGATTTTTAGCTTAGTGATCATTTTTAATAGTGGTAGTAGCCATATTGGTTTATTAAAGGCAGCAGAAGAAACATGAAATCCATCCAGTACTGGGTACCCATATCATATGTCATAGCTTAATAAATGGTGATAAGGATTGAGACTGCTTTTCCACTAGGAAGCATAGTCACATCCAAAATCCCGCTGCGATCGTGCAACCCCTTACCGCGACTGTGCCGCATCAAAAATCCTGCAGGCCAACAATTGTGATTCAAGAAAAATGGAAACATAAATCTCAGTGCTGATCGGCAAAATGGCCACAATCTGCTTTTTGAAACAAATCGTAGCAAGTGGAAAAGGGCTCCGACTCTTCAGATATTACCCATTGTGGCTACCGTATTTGCATTTTCTGCCTTCATGTGGCCCATGAAAAAAATTATATCTTGATTTACTAATTTAAGCATTTGTGTTATTCTGTATATTTTTATATCAGGTATTTCATTGCTTAAAGGATATTTAGTGTGGTATTTGTTTGCTGCTAGTCATGCCTTAGGGCAATAACGGGGACAGAACTTTTGGAGGATTGCAGGGCATAAACTACGGGCACCGTATTCTAAGCATCCTGTAGCTCCCAGCAGCTTTACGGCGTCCATGCACAGCTCCCGACATGTCGGCAGCCATACACAGAGGACATCGGAAAGCTGCTGGGAGCTATAGGGAGTGTAGAAGACAGTGCCCGGAGGGTAGGTAAGTAGTTTTGCTGCATAGAGGAAGGTTTGTGCTTGTTTTTGGCCTTTTTTCAAGCAACCAGCAAACACACACAACCGACACCAGCCAATACCCACCTGATATTAGGGACTTTGCTGTATTTGCCAATACTTTGGAAACAAGTCTGTGCCTTTAGCAGTAGCGGTGACTTAAGATGATTACACAACTTTATTTTACAAATCAAAGCTACCAAGCTTTTGTAAAGCTCTGTGAAAAACTGGAACATTTTAGAAAAAAAAGATAAATATTCACAGCGCACTTGCTTCTGTGATTGTGACGATACAGTAATGGTAATAGTATCGAGCGCTAACAAAAAATAACATTTTTCAGGATAGATGTCCTTTAACCAGTTTATCCACCACTACAGTATATCTACATCCTCTGTGACTTCACCTAAGCCACGAGTCAGTAGATATACGCCTTGTAGCAGAAGCAGTGCTGTGCAGGATTAGGCTTGCTCCTGTGCACATTTCTGGCACTATCTGATGCAGCACTAATTGGTGAATGGGAATATATGTTTCCTGAGCGAATGAGATTGATTTGAATGAAACTGGAATTGGTAAAACTGAGAAATAATGTTTTTTTTCTAACTTTTTCCTTGTTTTCCCATTAAAATTCATAGAAAATAAAATTGTCTGAAAGAAAAATATCATACACTGAAAGCCTCGTTTGTCTTGAAAAAAATATATATATTTCATTTATGTGTCAAAAGTAGGGATAAGGTTATTTCTGATTAAATAAGGACATAGCTAAACTGTAAAAACAGCTCTGGACCATAAGTGGGAAACAAGGTCTGGATGCAAAATGGTTAATGTTGTGTATATTGTCTGAGATTGCGTTCTGAGGTAGAACTCCACCTGTCACATGATAACTGAAGTACAAATGATTATAATTTTGAAAGTAATGTGCCAATGCAGATTTCATTAGTATTGTCAGGGCATGGTGGGGTCTAAATGTGCACGGGTCTTCACCAGCACAACCCACAAGGGATGATGGGTCCTCATCCCTAACACATGGCAGACCTACTTTTCTGCCTGGTGCCCACCAAGTCAAGGTGGGTGAACTCTACGAGTGAAAGAAGGTGGACTGGAGGGACAGACCAAACTGACTGGACCGATGGGACAGGACAGGACTGGCTAACGTCTGGACTGACTGGTGACGTGACAGGACTGACTGATGTTTGGACTGACCGGTGACAGGACTGACTGAAGGCTGACCTGACAGAACTGGCTGATGAAAGGGCTGACAGGTGGCAGGACTGACTGAAGTCTGAAATGACAGGACTGGCTGATAATTGGATTTTTGCAAAAATATAGCCCTCTCATGCTGAAAGACTATACAAAAATGTTTTCTCATGTTTATAGATTTCAATGGATTTGTGAAAAGTTGTGTTTTCTCATGCCTATAGACTCTCATACATTTATGCCAAAGCGAAATTATTTTTATTATTTATGAAGCGCCAACATATTACGCAGCGCTGCACAATAGATAAATGGGTTAACATATAGGTAGAACATACGGAAACTCCCAACAAAACAAGATCATGCAAATGATTTGATAACAATACAGTGTCGTAGGTCAAAATAGAGACTGTTCTAGTCCACAAGAGGGGTGATTGTTAGTAAGATTGCATAATCAAGCTGGAAACACTAGGGAGGAGGGCCCTGCCAGAGGCTTACAATCTAAAGGGTGGGTGTGGAGACAATAGGTGCATCTTTTGAGAGGGTGTCTAACAGAACATATTATGGTGCTGGTGTAGGGGGGTATGCGAGCATGAAGAGGTGAGTCTTGAGAGCTTGTTTGAAGCTCTGTGACCCATTATGACCCATTATGATCAACATCAGTGGTGGGATCTCTAAAGAAAAGAGATTAATGATGCATGCACACCTGTGCATGTGCCTGTTGTAGGTGCATTCCAGAGGAGGACTGGCCTAAGGGCAGGGAGGTATTTTTACCCTGGGCCACTCTACTTCCCTTAAGGGGCCTGTTGAGGGCAATGCACATATGCTATTTGAACCACATTGTTACTAATCCAGTGGACAGTACAATGTGACTTCCTCACTGCATATCAGCAACTCCTAAGAACACATCCTTCCTAGCCAGGGGCATAACTATGGCCACAGATTAAAATGAAGTTTTTAAAAACAATGAATTAGAAAAATGGCTTGTAGGGTATTCATACATAATTATTTGTGTCAAATTTTCAACAAAAATGTAGCTTTGTTTAACCACTTCAGTACTAGAAGCCTCTGGCCTCTACCAGAGACTTCTGGGTACAAAACCAGGGCCCACTGGCAACCTGACACACACACCTGCTGCTACCTCCAATTGTCACACGCCCCACCCCCCTCCCGCTTCTGCAGCCCACTTCCCTGATTGGCTCAGAGTGACCACAGAGTCCGGTGCCAATTAAATCTGCTCCTGACCAACTCAAGGAGCTCTGCTGTGGTGGTGCGAACGACGGTAGCAGCAGGATTTAATTTAAATCTACTCCCTGGCAGGAATAACCGGTCACAATCGGGGTGCATATTTCAATTACCAATGTCCGGAAAAGGTTACAAAGCTTGTAAAAGACAATCACAATTACAGAGTTACAAAGTACATCTAATTTCCTTCAGAATACTGTACCTCCTGACTTGGAAAACACAGCATTAGAGATTTCAGGATCTTGCTAATCAAAAGATTTCAAATTATACAGCTTTGTGAGTTCACTCCATATGTCTTCCTCAGCTAGACGGAGGTGAAGAGTTTATAAATGGAGGTGTTACCTCCTCAGTTCAGATTTTTGGTTTCCCAGTGCTATGGAAGCCTCATTGAACTTGGCAACAGTAATACGAAGGAATCTACAGCAGTACGACATCTCCTGGAAAAGGCAAAATGCAAAGCACATAAACTGTGTGTTCTTGTAATGAATTGTGACCCAATGCACTAGAAATGTGCAAGATCCATAAAGAGGTCAAGTCAAGTGTTTAGATCTCAATATGGGATCAAAACATATTTATTGTATCAAACTGAGCTTCTGTATAATATAATGAACTTCGTATTATTAATCTTGCCTGAGATTTTACTTCCACTGTAAAATACTTCTGTGGAACACTTATTTAGCTTAGGAAAAGTCATGGCTAACAAGATAATTTTGTGGGTTTTGTGACCGATCTTATTGTGCCTCTTAAACTAGATACACGTTAAACAATGTTAGCATATCTTTGCCCATTGGGCATTGAACAGATTGTAGGATAGGTTACAGAGGGGGGATTAGTACAGACATGGCTATGGGCACATTTGAGAATAGTCATAGCAGGAATGCACAATGAAGAAAACAAAAAATAATGTGAGGGTTTAATGGCTCAGTAATTATATTCTGGTGTAAAACAAAGCTTTTAATTACAATATTAATTGATGGTCATACATGGCACAACATAAAAAGTGGTTCTTAATACACGTTAATTTAACATAGATCGCCTAACACACGTTTTGCGACTCCTATATCAACGGTGGTGTCTTTATCCAGTATGCTTACCAGTCACTGCTGTTAGTGCAGTTTTTATCGTGTAGAAAAAGTAAGTTTGTTGAGTTGCTGCGCATGTGTAAGATATGATCGCATATGTGTAAGTTAGACTTTGAAACCAAAATGTCAGCCATAACTATTTGTGCAATGTGATTGGTTGTAGTAAGAGCCTATTGTGACAACACTGCCCATCCCATCTTACTATGCCACAGTTGCCATTCAGGTCTCATCAACTAAAGGCTTCTGAAGGCAAATACGCTGCGAGCGTAGTAAACATTTATGATTGGATGGTGTGCCCATACATGATACAATCAAGTGTGGCTATGACAAGCAAAGTCCAGTCTTGGAGCAGTCCCCCTTCCAGGGAGAAAAATCTGGCAGAATACCTGGTACACAGATTTCTCAATGTCCATAAGTCATAACATAAACAGCTTAAATATTTGCATTCAGTTAGGTGTTGTGAATTCACACATATGAAACATGAGTAGTAAACTGTCAAGTATGACTGAGAACTTGCATAGCTCAGCCGCTGTATGTTGGATTTGTGTTAAAATGTCTCAGTGTGTGTGTGTGTGTCAGACTGACCTTAGTAACTCCTATAAAGATGGTTCAGTTTGCATATTCCTAGTGGCTAGAAAACCATGAAATATGAAAAATATGGTTTTTTGTGTTACTGGAAATTCATTCTCCCTTGAAAAAACAGCTCTGTGACAAACACAGATAAGATTATGACACTTGAGATTATGACAGAATTTTAGAGGTGTCAGGTTTGGAGACTACCAGGCTGGTAAGAGCCTGTTTTATGAGTTTCTGTCTAGTCAGTGGGGGCACTTGAAATCCCAGGAACTTTTGATAAGAGGTGAAAGCTAATTAACTTTTTTGTGGTCCTGTGGGCGCAAACCACCTAACGCTGTGGATTGCGCCCACTAACTGTTAAGGCCTCCTAACCGGCCTAGCGCCGGTTAGTGAATCGAGGCCAATGTGTCTATTCAATAGATCACTCTCTATTGACAATTGATTAAACTGCAGCATTGCACTGTTTGCTGCAGTGCAATGCTATGACGTATGGCGAATTGTTTGGGAAGTAATAATATATAGTGGATTGGAGCACACTTATTGGAGCATATTATTTAATTGAAAATAGTACAAAGAAAACTTATCAAATATTTAACCTTTGTCGTTTTACGTAAAATAAACAGACAGAAAAAAGTGTGTAATGTTTAAGAAAATGGTGGACCATCTGCTATCTAAGTTAATTGGCGATAGGTCACTGCGTATAAAAAGTGCAGCCCCGTTTCTATGGGCGTGCGATACGTGCAACCGCCCGGGGCGCTGGATTGTTGCGGCAGGAGCTGGGCGCAGAGGTGGTGGGAGCGGGTAGAATAATAATAATTCACCTTCGTTCAGCCGATCCCACGCTGCTTCAATGTACTTCCTTTCCCAGCATCTGTCTCAGTAACAGCGCCCCCTGTGATGATGTTCCGCATGTCAACACAGGGGGCGCTGTTACTGAGACAGATGCCGGGAAAGGAAGTACATTGAAGCAGCGTGAGATCGGCTATTTTGCTGAAGAAAGGTGAGTTATTATTATTATTCCCGCTCCCACCACGCTGCAGCACCTACCTACCTAATCTATACTGCAGCTCCTACCTACCTAATCTATACTGCAGCACCTACCTACCTACCCTATACTGCAGCACCTACCTACCTACCTAACCTATACTGCAGCACCTACCTACCTAACCTATACTGCAGCACCTACCTACCTAACCTATACTGCAGCACCTACCTACCTAATCTATACTGCAGCTCCTACCTACCTAATCTATACTGCAGCATCACCTACCTACCTACCTACCTAATCTATACTGCAGTACCTACCTACCTAATCTATACTGCAGCACCTACCTATCTACCTAATCTATACTGCAGCACATTCCTACCTACCTAATCTATTCTGCAGCACCTTCCTACCCACCTAATCTATACTGCAGCACCTACCTACCTAATATATACTCCAGCACCTACCTACCTAATCTATACTGCAGCACCTACCTATCTACCTAATCTATACTGCAACACATTCCTACCTACCTAATCGATTCTGCAGCACCTTCCTACCCACCTAATCTATACTGCAGCACCTACCTAATCTATACTGCAGCACCTACCTACCTAATCTATACTGCAGCACCTACCTACCTACCTAATCTATACTGCAGCACCTACCTACCTACCTAATCTATACTGCAGCACCTACCTACCTACCTAATCTATACTGCAGCACCTACCTACCTACCTACCTAATCTATACTACTACACCTACCTACCTACCTAATCTATACTGCAGCACCTACCTACCTACCCTATACTGCAGCACCTACCTACCTACCTAACCTATACTGCAGCACCTACCTACCTAACCTATACTGCAGTACCTACCTACCTACCTAACCTATTCTGCAGCACCTACCTACCTAACCTATACTGCAGCACCTACCTACCTACTCTATACTGCAGCACCTACCTACCTACCTAATCTATACTTCAGCACCTACCTACCTAACCTATACTGCAGCACCTACCTACCTAACCTATACTGCAGCACCTACCTACCTAACCTATACTGCAGGCACCTACCTACCTAATCTATACTGCAGTACCTACCTACCTAACCTATACTGCAGCACCTACCTACCTAACCTATACTGCAGCACCTACCTACCTAATCTATACTGCAGCTCCTACCTACCTAATCTATACTGCAGCACCTACCTACCTACCTAACCTATACTGCAGCACCTACCTACCTAATCTATACTGCAGGCACCTACCTACCTAATCTATACTGCAGGCACCTACCTACCTAATCTATACTGCAGCACCTACCTACCTAATCTATACTGCAGTACCTACCTACCTAATCTATACTGCAGCACCTTCCTACCTAATTCATACTGCAGCACCTACCTAATCTATACTGCAGCACCTACCTACCTAATCTATATTGCAGCACCTACCTACCTACCTAATCTATACTGCAGCACCTACCTACCTAATCTATACTGCAGCACCTAGCTACCTAATCTATACTGCAGCACCTACCTACCTACCTAACCTATAGTGCAGCACCTACCTACCTAACCTATACTGCAGCACCTACCTACCTATTGTATACTGCAGCACATACCTACCTAATCTATACTGCAGGCACCTACCTTTCTAACCTATACTGGCACCTACCTATCTAAGATATACTGCAGTCACTTACCTACCTAACCTATACAGCAGTCACTTACCTACCTAACCTATACTGCAGTCACTTACCTACCTAACCTATACAGCAGGTACCTACCTAACCTATACTGGCACCTACCTATCTAAGCTGTACTGCAGTCGCCTACCTATCTAACCTATACTGCAGTCACCTACCTATCTAACCTATACTGGTACCTACCTATCTAACCTATACAGCAGTCACTTACCTACCTAACCTATACTGCAGTCACCTAGCTATCTAACCTATACTGCAGTCACTTACCTACCTAAACTATACTGCAGTCACCTACCTATCTAACTTATACTGCAGTCACCTACCTATCTAACCTATACTGCAGTCATTTACCTACCTAACCTATGCAGCAGACACCTACCTATCTAACCTATACTGGGGGCATCTACCTATCTAACATATACTGCAGGTACCTAGCTAATTAACACATACTGGTGGCACCTACATAGCTAACCTATACTTGTGGGCACCTATACCTGGCTCCACTGTGGGGGCGATTTTTACACCCTCGCCCTGGGTGAAATTTTGGTCTAGAAACTGCCCTGAAAAAGTGATTCTCAGAGGCACTGAGTCTCTCCGAAATAATGAATAAAAAAATGATAGGGAGGACTTTACCAATCTTTTCTGTTCTTCAATAAAAAATTGCAAAGATCATTTGGGAATCTGATCATTCACAGTACATATCATCCTTAAACTATTCAGAAAATCCAAAGATCACTCTACACAATGGACAAGGCCAAACACAATATTGGATGGTTGTGATTTGGTCTGGGCATTCAAGCAGCACCGTATTAAAGTTATCTAGTGGAAACCCTGCAAAGACTAGAACACTTCCAAAAACCTTTTATCGTGGAAGTTCATTGCTGCTTCCACTCTGCAAATGAAAATTTTATAATGCAAAGAAGTAACCAAATATAAACATGATCCAGAAACAATGCCACCTTATTTGGGCCCAAGCTTATTAAAGATGGGTCAAAGCTAAGTGTAAAATTGCCTTGGGTGTAGATATGTCCCCTGATGAGTCACCTGTGATTGTGATGAAACTAGTAGGGAGGAGCCTGACAAAGAAAATCACAAGATAGTGAGGGAGCACAGAGGAGGTAGATAGATGGATGGGGAACATACCTAACTTTGTGGTGGTCAGCCCGGGAGACCGAATGCGGTGGTGCCCATTCCAAATACTCCACAAGCCTATATATTTGTCAGCATATTGTAAGTGCATTTTAAAATAATAATGGGATTTTGAATAACTGCACTGTGCAATGATATTTTGCTTAATACTGAGGTAAAATCCTTTGAAGAGACATTCACGTGTTGGGAAACAATGGTGGACAATTTTTGGCAGCATATTTGCATGTGGTGACTGTGCATATGGAAGAGACCAGATTGAGCTGTGGGTAGCCTACTGAATACCCCATCTGCTTAGGATGTTTACTGTATAATGGTGGTCTGGCAGTCTAGCCAAAAAGATGTGTCAACTAACTCATGGGTGTTTTTTGTGGAGGCTTACGTGGAGCACTAGTTAGACATTGTGTAGGTAAACGAAAAAAGTTCTACTTTGCTTGATATCATGAGCTCATGTGGTTTTTTTGAATACCATTTGTGAATACCCTTTAGTTTTGGCAGCCTGTGGACTTATTAAATTTTCTAATTAAGATTGCATTAGTCTGTGTGCATATCCCTTGTAGGGCACAAGGGGAATAGTCACTATTGTGTGATGAATTACTGTTTGTGATGATTTACCCCTGTGGATTGCACAGGGGAGTGCCTGTTTGTTTGTTTATTTTAGCACTGTATAGACAAGAGAATTTGTAAAGACACAGAGCTGTGTCTCACTAACAGATCTCAGTCACTGAGTGCTGATGCAGGCAAGCCCTCTGCTTATAGATAGACTGTGAGTCCAAGAACCTTGGAAACATAAATACAAAAAGAAGAGCAAGAGCCCAATATGGTGTAGTATGTTGTGGAAATTGAGTAGAGGTGTATAGTAAAAATGGGATACTCACAAACCAGGGTTGCTCATCGCAACCACCTTCTGCCCACATGGGGAGTGCCCATCCCGCACCTGAGTTAGGAAGAGGGTCTCTCTTTGTGAAGGTCACTCTCTCTGAAAAGGGGGACAAAGCCCTTACACTCCCATGGAGGGTTGTGGACTGGAAGAATGGTTTGAGAGGCGCCCACGACGATGTGGTAGTGGTGTGGGTATCAAGATCTATAAATAAATAAATAAAAATAGGTGTTCTTACCTCAATAAGTCGTCAGAGCTGGAATAAAATATGACTATTTTATTGAACAATAAGACAACATATTTTGTGAGACCAGATGCTTACTTCCTCAGGTCAGGACACCCTGAGTTCCACAGAGTGTTTGTTTTTTTTCGCGCACCATTGACCTGAGGAAGTGAGCATCTGGTCTCATGAAACACATTGTCTTATTGTGCGATATAATTGTCTTATTTTATTCCAGCCCTGAAGTTTTATTGAGATAAGAACATCTATTTTTATTTATTTATTTAAAAATTCTGATACCCACACCACTGCCACATCATTGTGGGCTCCTCTCAACTCATCTTTCCCCTGCTTATAGAGGCCTATGGCTGCCTGTGTGTCATATGTTTGCCCTAAGTATTATGGGGGGGGGGGGGGAGGAAGGGGGTGGTGGTCATTGGGCACTTTGGTAGCACTGAATTTGCACTGTCTAATGGCGTGATTTTTAGGTCGGCAAGGAATGAATTGAACAGCCATATTCAGGTTGAATATGAGGACAACCTGCATTCTAACACCAACCCTTTTTATATATGCTTTCTTATGGTTGGTGTATCTCGAGAAATGATGGAGATGCTATGGATAACTTAGATATGTTACTCTGGAGTACTGAAGATCCATTTATGGAAAAAGAACACTGGGCTAGAAAAATGTTTTTTTTCTTTATGTCTGCTAATGACTCGTTCACAATGTTGTCTATACTGCTGTTTTTGCTTCATGTCAAACAATCATCAAATGTGTTGTGATATATACGTAAGTGAAAATGTTTACATTAGTCTTGGTAGGAGGCATTAGCTCTACTCAGCTGGGATTTAAAAATGTTGCCAGAACTAGTTTCCCTTTGAGAAGGAAGCTATCAGTTCCATATAGATGTCAATTGGAATGCTTGAAAAACACATAAGTTGCTTGTTTTGGGCATCCAGTAAGTGATTACCAAGCATTTACTTGCGTGTTTTCTGGCTGTGAAGGTAGCTTTGCTTACAAACCGACACTTGATAAATGACTATATGACTCTTTAATAAATGCCTACTAAGCCGCCCGTGCCCACATTGAGTGAAGTCTTGTTAAATTTCTCTTGCTAGTTAGTGTGAAACGCCCTAGGTAGGAGGTGTTTATATCGCTAAATAATTTATGCTAAGTAATGATATCATCTCACATTTTGCAGAACACTTACATTAAAGAGAATATTACGTTGTTTGTGTCTCACATTCAGCTAAATCTTCTCTTTCTTTTAGCAAAATAAAGATCTGAACTATATATAAAAACAACTACAACATACTACATCAGAACGAAGCATGTGCTTTTTCTTTGAAATCAGAAGTCAATGTCCACATATGTATAGCTGAATAATATGTTTGTCATATCATTTCTGACAATCAGATTCTGCTTTTTTTGCAGAGGTTAAAAGGTCCTACCCTTTGCTCCTTCAGTGGTTAATAAGATGGTTTTGTGACTTTTGTCAGAGGTACAGAGACTGGAAGTTCTTCTTGCACACAGACTTGCTTTGAAGTAAAACCTATTTTCATCCTGCTGCTTTGCTAGGTATGTGAAGTAGAACAGGGGCAACAAAGGAAAAGACCAAAAGACCTTGGGCTTGATTCACTAACCAGCGCTAAGTGTTAGCGCCGGAGTGAAAAGCCACTTAATGCCCGAAATGTAGCTTTGCGCACATTAACAGCAGTGCAAAGCTATATCGCGCACAGGACCACCCACATCGCACTCAGTGTGGCTGGCCGGTAATAGTGTGCGGTGCGACGATAACGTCGCACCAGATGACCTGTAAACGTCACACCCGGGGGCGAACCAGGGGCGACAATTACAGGTCAGCAGGTGCGACGTTATCGTCGCACCATGCACTATTACCGGCCAGCCGCACTGCGCGTGATGTGGGTGGTCCTGTGGGCACTAATCTAACGCTGTGGTTTGCATCCACAAACTGTTAAGTCCTCCTAACAGGCTTAGCACCAGTTAGTGAATCGAGGCCCTTGTGGTCTTCCAGAAAATTGCAGTCGAAGTGACAGCAGACAAATAAGAATTGGACAAATGGACAACTTACAAAAGGAAGTGGAAACACCAGGATATGGAAACAGGACCTGAGATTGAGAAGTGGTGGTGCTATGTGTCAGTTCAGCCAACTAGCAGAAGTCTTTGCCATCAAAACAGCAGGAGACTGCATTGCTACTAGCTGGCATCATGATCTAGATGACATCTGGAATGAATGCCACCATAAATGTGTATATGTTGGCAAGAATCTGCATGACCCGGATATGCTTCAATGGTGACCCCTCCCCCGCCTTAACCTCCTTGCCGGTCTAATTAATCCAGCAAGGAGGCAGCGCACAACTTTTAAAAAAAATTTTTTTTTTAAATCATGTTGCGAGCCCAGCGGCGGCATCCCCCCACCCACTCCGATCGCCTTCGGCGATCAGAGTAAGCAGGAAATCCCGTTCAGAACGGGATTTCCTGCAGGGCTTCCCCGGTCGCCATGGCGACGGGGCGGAATGACGTCACAGACGTCATGGACGTCGGGGCATCACAGGGAATCCAGATCCGCCCCTCAGCGCTGCCTGGCACTGATTGGCCAGGCTGCGCAGGGGTCTGGGGTGAGGGGCGGCGCGGCGTGGCAGGTAGCGGCGAATCGGCGGCGATCGCGTACTACACGCAGCTAGCAAAGTGCTAGCTGCGTGTAGGAGAAAAAAATTATGCAAATCGGCCCAGCGGGGCCTGAGAAATACTCCTGCGCAAGTTACCCCGAGCTGAGCTCGGGATAACCGGCAAGGAGGTTAAAAACCAGAGAAACCATTCCAGCTGGGAGATAAAAATTTGCTGTGACACCCACTTGGATTTAAAATGGCAACAGCTTTTATTAACACTACACACTTGTCTTATTAAACAACACTTCAAACAGAGTATACATTTTCCACAAAATTAACATGAGAGTATAAGAGTTTCACAGGTTAACACAACATATCACTTTTTTCTTTCATCCATGACATAACTTCCTCTTGTCCAAGAGTCCCCTGACAAGGCCGTCCTTTCCAAAAATTGCCAGAAGCCACACCTTCTCCCAGCTCTGTGAATAACCATAATTTATTCCGCCCTTGCTGTACCTAATCATCGAAGTTGGCCTTGCCAAAGGACTCGCCCTTGCTGTGACAAAAACAACCTTGCCTTGACGTACACTTGCTCAATAAAGAGGGAGGGTTGGTGGGTGTTGTCCTTGGATTTCTGGAAAAGAAGTTCCCAACCCCCTCACCCTGATTTTCCTGAGACTAGCAGTCTACCTGCCCGCCCCAGATTGTCACCTTTGTCCCCTATTGTCCTATCCAGGCTAACCTGGGGTCCCCTTAAAACCATCCAGGTCATGTGCTCCTCTCGCCTAGCTACACCATGCTCTGGAGCTCACTTTTTGTGAACATATTGAATATTTCTGTTCGGCTTGCATGTGTTTATTTATTTGCATGTGAACAACTTGAAATAAGTGTCATTAATGCCTGTATAAAGTAGCTTTGCGAGCTTAGTGGACTATATTTTTCCCAGTAGTACTAGAATGTCGCTTCGAATCTCTAAAAATGCCTTTAGCTTAATATCTTGGTAGTCTAAATTCTATCATGCTTTTTTCAGAATCACAGCACTTCTGAGTCAATACCATTGTAGTATACTGCCAAGAACCGTTCCAAGCAATTTTATTCTATTTATACTGAATATTGCTTCTTTTTTTACCCTGACTATGTTACAGACAAGTGAATGAAGTACTATGCTGTGCCCATACAAATGGAACATGCACTAAAATGCAATTTTACAGCGTCCTTAAGTGAAGAAATAAACAGAGACCTTTAATGGGTCCTGGGGGAAAGGTAATCAAGAAGGAGACAGGTAAAAATGGTGCAGGACAAGCGCAGTTAAAAATGGTGTCACCATAGGCGCTAATAGTAAAAGCCATGATTAGCGTCAATGAACAGTAATTATGGCACCTGATAAAAAGCGGGAACTCTGCTATTTATTGAGTGCCATAATTACTTTTCACTGCCGCTGATCGCAGGTTCTACTATTGCCACCTGGGGTGGCAGTGGGACAGTTTAGGTGGTTGTTAGGCAGCAGGCGTGGAGTGGTTAAGGATAGGGGTAGAGTTGTTAAGGGGGTTAAGGTTGGGGGGATTAAGGTAACACAATGAGGGTGGAGTGGTTAAGGTCAGGCAGCGGGGGTGGAGTAATTAAGGTTAGGCACCAGGTAGGGTCTTAGGGTTAGGCATACTGTAGGTAGAGGGAGGGTTCAGTGTCAGAGTAGGCAGGGGCGGACACATTATACATTACCTGCTCTCAGCGATCACGTCTCCACCCCTTCCTGTTCAGTTTACAGGTGCTGTGGAGCCAGCTAATCACCGTACGGCTTCAATCCACGCATGATGATTGGGTAGCTTCAGGACAGTGGGACCTGAGATGGAGCGTGGACTGCATTGCTAGCTGGCAGCATGACCTGAATGGAATGCATCAGCAATCCCACCCAGAAGTTATTTTGCATGTTTGTTCAGCGAATTAGTGACCACATGGCGAATCACTAGGCCTTTTGTGAGAAACTTTAAGCGAGAAAGGCTGATTTGCTGCACACTGACGTACCTACCATAAGGTTGCAGGTGCTCACAGCACCAGGTGTAGGCATGGCTAGGGGTGCCGCTGTGGTGCTCATTGTGTTCTTCCACCTGGGACCTTTTTTCATAGTTTGTGCAACATTCAGGAAAATAGCACCAGGCAGTGCAGGGGACTGTACTACTTCTTGGACTAAATGAAGCACCCTTCCCCCCCTCCTGCCCCATGGGCAATGTGTCTCCTCGCTCTCTACACACTGCCTGCAGTGAGTGAATGTGCAAAGCAGCAGGGTGAGTAGAGAGAGAGGTTGCTGTGCTTCAGCTGGGACATTAGCAGGGAGAGGTGACAGGATGTGTTTAGTGCTTCAGAAGTTGCCTGTCATTAGTAGCCATGCGCACTAGCTGCTGTAATACCAGAGTGCCCTAGACCCTAGGTTCTCAACATGTGGTACGCATACCCCAGGGGATACTTCTGATGGTTTGGGGGTACTCGGGCTTGATATACTTAACCCAGAATAACAAAATGTAGAGTTTTAGAAAATTATAAATCTCATTTTAACAACATTTAGCTATTTAAAAGCAATAGTAAATGCTTGGAAATTGTTTAGAACCAATTATCATGTACTACGATTAAATATATATTTGTCAAGGGGTACTTATGATTAAGTTTACTATGCTAGGGGGTACTTGGTGAGTACAGGGTTTTATAAAGGGTCCATACCAATAAAATGTTGAGAAACACTGCCCTAGACTATTGATTATTTATCCTGATCAGAATAATGAATCAATCATGCAGAGCAGTCTGCTATGGCAGAAACCAGTGATACAGGTGCTGACAGCCGACTTCTGTAGTGAACAGAGAAGCAAGCTCCAGGCAATTAAGATTAGCTTGATTGCAGATAATCTTATCTCTTTTCCCAGCTCCCCATCCCACCCTGTTTTCTTCCCCCATGACCCTTTCCTCTTTTCATATTTTATTGGTTTCTTTTAACAACATGTCCCTAACAAATAGCACTCGTGATGTCTGCTGTTCTGGTGGGAGGTCTTCTTGCCATTTCTCCTCTCACGCCAGGCTCTCTGTCTTGCGCCTCTACCTCTTTATCCCTGCCTCATCCTATGCATCCCCCTCTTTCGTATGTCCCCTTTTTCTGACTGTCCTCAGAGAAGCTCACAATCTAATCGTGTCATAGTCTAATATCCTACCATATTATTAATGTGTATTTATATAGCACTGACTTCTGCAGCACTGTATAGAGTAAAGCTTTTCATAACGGTTAGCTCAGTCCAGATCCTGATGACTCCTTTTCTCCCAAAATCCCCCAAAATTTGCAGTGGCATGCTCTGCCCCCTAACCCGTCAATTTTCTCATAAAAAATGACTTTTTTTTTAGGGCGTAAGGTTGTGTGTTTGTAAATAACCAGCATCGGGTGTCAAATTCCCTAGTTACACCACTGTTGCTGCGAGATCAAACTTAGAAATCTCACTCATCTCTACTCTTGAAACTATTTTGTAGGTTAATATATGAGACTAGTTTGGATGATACGGTGTACTGTTATTTTTCTGAAATTAATAATTTTGCTGTAAAAATTAGATGTGGCCTGAACGGTTCGCCGGTGAATGGGAACCGAGGAACTTCTGGGGTTCGCAATCGCGGAGAACCGCGAACCTTTTTGGAAGTTCGATTCCTCCCCATAGTGCATCATTAGGGTCAACTTTGACCCTCTACATCACAGTCAGCACGCACATTGTAGCCAATCAGGCTACACTCCCTCCTGGAGACCCTTTTGAGAGCTAATCTTGTTCTTGTGATCTATTTTTTTTTTGTTTGTTTTGTGTAGCCCACTTGCATTATATACAGCCAAGTCAGTCACAGCTGGCCTTTGGCCCCTTGGTGGTAATTCCTTCTGTGCCACTACCAGGCCCAGCACATTCAGTGACTACCTGTGTGTGTGACAGTCAGCTGCACATTTGTAATCCCAATCACTGCACCTGTTCACTGTTCAGTTTACCTACCTACCTACCTACATGAGTGCACGCATTGTTAATACCATCAGTCACTACACCTGTTCACGGTACCTGTGTGTGTGACACTGTGACAGGTGCACATTTGTAATTCCAATCACTGCAGTGCATACCTGTAACCTGTTCAGTGCACCGACGTGAGTGCAAGCAGTGTAATATACCACCAGTCATTGCACCTGTTCACGGTACCTGTGTGTGAGCTGCACATTTGTAATACCAATCCCTGCATACCTGTTCACTGCACCTGTGTGACCGCACGCTGTTTAGTATACCAGTCCGTGCATACCTGTTAACTGCACCTGTGTGACAGCTGCACATTGTATTGTAATACCAGTCACTGCTACCTTTCACTGCACCTGTGTGACTGCACATTGTATTAGTCAAGTCAGTGCATACCTTTAACTTCATCCCCCCCCCCCCATTATGGACAAAAGAGGCAGAGACAAACCCAGAGGCAGGCCACACGGCAGGTCTGTTAGAGGTCGTGCTGATGTGATTTCGTGTGGCCGTAGACCAAAGTACAGTGCTCAGAAGAAGGCACGTCCTAACCACCTCCCAAGATTGTCAGGACGTGGTTGACTATTTAACACAAAACACCTCATCTTCCGCATCCACCAGTGCTACTTCAAGTACCACATCTGCTAAATTTGACACTTTGCAGGAGTTATTTGGTGGGGAAATCACTGATTCACGGCCATTATTGTTACAAGATGAAGGCGCTAAGCAAGTTACACCACCTCATATGTCTGAGTTAGGCGACACTATAAACGTAAGGTGTGAGGAGGAGGAGGATGAAGTGTTGTTGGTGCAGTTTTGGAGGTGTCTGATACAAGCGAAGCTTTGGAGAATGATTATGATGATGATGAAGAGACACGATGACCAAAGGGACAGTTCAGAGGGGGGAGTCAGAGAGAAGTAGGAGGAGACGAGTTGCTGAAAGAAGCAGGGGGAGCTTGTCGTCACCGCGGCAAGGTAACAATCACGAAGGGGAATTGACACATGTACATGCCTTTTGTTTTGTTGTTGCAGCTGCAGTGCAGGCAAAAAAAATTAGGCAGGCATGTACATGCACCAGAAAAATTATTATAGCGGCCGCTGCTAGCAGCAGCCTTAAAAATTCAGTAATCCGCATAGAGTCCTGGTGGACCCTGTTGGTGGTGGCAGTCAAGCGGCCTGCGGGCAGAGATGCTGTGTGGGGAGCGACTTAGTCTTGGGGCAGGCAGTTGCCTCATTCATTTTGATAAAGGTGAGGTACTGAACACTTTTGTGACTTAGGCGACTTCTCTTCTCAGTGACAATGCCTCTAGCTGCGCTGAAGGTCCTTTCTGATAGGACGCTTGAGGCAGGGCAAGACAGACGTTGGATGGCAAATTGGGAAAGCTCTGGCCACAGGTCAAGCCTGCGCACCCAGTAGTCCAAGGGTTCATCGCTGCTCACAGTGTCTACATCCACATTTAAGGTCAGGTAGTCAGCTACTTGCCGGTCCAGGTGTTTGTGGAGGGTGGATCCGAAAGCGCTAAGGCGAGGAGTTGGACTAAAGAATGTCCGCATGTCAGACATCACCATGAGATCGCTGGAGCGTCCTGTCCTTGCCTGCGTGGACATGGGAGAAGGATTACTGGCAGTGGCACCTTTATTCTGTTGTGCTGTGACATCACCCTTAAACGCACTGTAAAGCACAGTTGCCAGCTTGTTCTGCAAGTGCTGCATCCTTTCTGCCTTCAGGTGAGTTGGTAACATGTTCGCCACTTTGTGCCTATACCGAGGGTCTAGTAGCGTGGCCACCCAGTACAGCTCATTCCCCTTGAGTTTTTTTATACGGGGGTCCCGCATCAGGCTGGACAGCATGAAAGATGCCATCTGCAGAAAGTTGGATGCAGACGTACTATTCATCTCCTCTTGCTCTTCCTCAGTGATGTCAGGTAAGTCCTCCTCCTCCCCCCAGCCACGAGCAGTACCACGGGAACGTTGAGCAGCACAAGCCCCCTGCGACGCCTTCTGCGGTTGTTCTTCTGCCGCCGCCTCCTCCTCCTCCAAAGAAACACCTTCCTCATCATCCGAGTCTGACTCCTCTTCCCCACACAACTCTTCCTCCTCCTCCCCCTCTGTGCTGCCGCAGGTGTTGAGGAAACATCTGATTCTGATGAAAATTGCTCCCACAACTGTTCCTCCTGTAACAGTTCCTCTTTACGCTCCTCCACAGCTTGATCCACCAGATCTCAGCACCAGTAGAGTTGAACTGCCACTCAGCCGAGGAGGAGGATGATGACAGCGAAGAGGATGTAGCAGGAGGAGAGAAGGTGTCAGGAGACCTGCCTGCAAGCCATGGAGGTGTCACAAGTTGGTCCGCTGCACAGCCACGTACTCCCTGCTTGCCATCGGTCACCGGGTTGACCCAATGGGCTGTGTAAGTAATGTAGCGGCCCAGACCGTGCTTGGCAGACCAGGCATCCATGGTCAGGTGGACCCTTGACCCAGTGCTTTATGCCAGAGACGACACCACTTTCCTCTCAACTTCATGGTACAGTTTGGGTATCGCCATTTTAGAGAAATAATTGCGGCCTGGTATCTTCCACTGCGGTGTCCCAATGGCCACAAATTTACGGAAGGCCTCAGAGTCCACCAGCTGCTATGGTAACAGCTGGTGAGCTAACAGTTCCGCCAAGCCAGCTGTCAGACACTGGGCAAGGGAGTGACTGGCAGAAATTGGCTTCTTCCGTTCAAAGATTTCCTTCACAGACACCTGGCTGCTGTGGGTAGAGGAGCAGGAACCGCTCAAGGTCAGAGGCAGAGTGGAGGAGGGTGGCTGTGAAGGTGCAACAGAGAAAGCAGCTGAAGATAATGCACCTGAAGGAGGAAGAGTAGGAGGATGGCTTTTCTTTTGTGTGCTGTTTTTGCTCAGGTGCTTTTCCCATTGCAGTTTGTGCCTTTTCTCCATGTTCCTTCGTAAGGCACTTGTCCCTACGTGGGAGTTGGCCTTTCCACGGCTCAATGTTTGGAGGCAGAGAGAACAGATGGCCATTGCTACGATCTGACGCAGACACATTAAAAAATTTCCAAACCGCAGAGCCCCCTGGGGTGATGGCACTATGGTGCCATCAGCAGCTGACGTTGAAGGGCATGTTGGCTGGCTGTACATAGGTGGTGATACATGGCGCCGGACACTGCCACCAGTTGTTTCTGATGACGAGCTCCCCCTGCTTCTTTCAGGAACTTGTCTCCTCCTACTCCTCTCTGACTCCCCCTCTGAACTGTCCCCCTGTTCATCTCCTCTATTGGGAACATACGTGGGATTTGTATCATCCTCATCATCATAATCATCCTGCCCAGCTTTGCTTGCCGCAGACACCTCCAAAACTGCACCAACAGCAGGTACTTCATCATCCCCCTTCGCACACGTTACGTCCATAGTGTCGCCTAACTCAGACATATGAGGTGGTGTAACTTGCTTAGCGCCCTTATCTGGTTGTAACAATAATGGCTGTGCATCAGTGATTTCCCCACCAAATAACTCCTGCGAACTGTCAAATGTAGCAGATGTGGTACTTGGAGTAGCGCTGGTGGATGCGGAAGATGAGGTGTTTTGTGTTAAATAGTCAACCACGTCCTGACAATCTTGGAAGGTGATGGGACGTGCCTTCTTCTGAGCACTGTACTTTGGGCCAGGGTCGCACGAAATCACATCACCACGAGCTCGCACAGACCTACCGTGTGGCCTTCCTCTGGGTCTGCCTCCGGCTCTACCTGTTTTGTCCATTTTATCCATAAATGGGGGGGGGGGGGGAAAGAAGTGAAAGGTATGCACTGACTTGAGTAATACAATGTGCAGTCACACAGGTGCAATTAACAGGTATGCACGGAGTGGTGTATCACACTGTGTGCACTCACGTAGGTGGGTGGGTGCACTGAAGTGAACAACAGTTAGTAGTAGGTATATGCAGTGGGTATTACAATGTGCACCTGTCACACACAGACAGGTACCGGACAGGCACAGTGATACTGCATGCGCTCACGTAGGTGGGTGCACAGTGAACAACAGGTAGGTATATGCAGTGGGTATTACAATGTGCACCTGTCACACACAGATAGGTACTGGACTGGCACAGTGACACTGCATGCACTCACGTGGGTGGGTGCACAGTGAACAACAGGTAGGTATATGCAGTGGGTATTACAATGTGCACCTGTCACACACACAGGTAGTAACTGAATGTGCTGGGCCTGGCAGTGGCACACACAGTAGGAATTAGCAAGGCTGTCTATGCAACACAAGTGTCAGTGGGACACACAGGAAAAAAAATAGATCACAAGAACAATATTAGTTTTCAAAAGAGCTGTTGAGGGGTGCTTTTTTAGCAGTAAGAATCAGTGAGGAGCAAGCTAACAAGCCTACAAGGGCCTAAATAAGCTTTCCCTATGAGAGTCTGCAGCAGCTATCCCTTCACTAATTACTGCAGGCACACGAGTGAGTGAAAAGCCTGACGCTGCCTGCCTTTTATAAGGGGGGGGGGGGGGCTCCAGGAGGGAGTGTAGCCTAATTGGCTACAATGTGCCTGCTGACCGTGATGTAGAGGGTCAAAGTTGACCCTCATGATGCACTATGGGGGCGAACCGAACTTCCGGAAAAGTTTGCGGTTCTCCACGATCGTGAACCCCGGAAGTTCGACGGGAACTGTTTGCCGGCGAACAGTTCGGGCCATCTCTACTGGTGAGTGGTGGCAGGCTGAAATCTATTGAAAATCTGTGCACAATGTGTGGTAGTAATAGATTCCTCTCCGATCTATTTGATGGTCAAATCTTTTGCCTATCTATAAGTGTATGGCTACCTTAGGATGTTAATAATGGAAGGCAAGGAATCAGTGACTTACATACAAGGATGGATCCGCAGCAAATGTCTAATTGTCCACGTTTTCCTATTTCTAAAGGATGAAGGAGAACCTTATTCACATAAAAGCATCCAAGGCCTGTAAAATGTCAAGCACAGCTCATGTTGTAAAAATTTGTCAGTAACAGCAGATGGTAACTTTTAGTGATCAGCACTGAAATCTATCCAAGTATAATTCTAACTCTAGTTGGCCAGTTAATAGTTAAATGATGAAAAATTGTTACTGGAACAAATACTATTATTATGGATTTATATAGCGCCACCAGCGTCTTCTGTGACACTGACTGTTACAAAGCAATGGATTGCAGATCAACGACAATTGAACAGGTCAGCCATGCATCATACATGAAGATGGAAAGGATATACGGTAATGCTTTACATAGCAGTAATAACTCATATGGTGAAAAAGCCTTACCCAATTGGAGGTACAGTCTAAGGCAGAGGTCCCCAAACCTTTTCGGTCAAGCGCTGGGTCAACATACTTCAGACTGCCAGGGGGCCGAAACATACATAAAATGATGTTGAGAACATTACATTGAATCTAGGTATTGATCTTTCCCCCAATTATGCCTGGAGGAGAACTCCTAGGCAGCAGCAGTCAATTAGTCATGGGTCACTCGAAGAATGTCTTTGTGCACCAGACAGTGAAGCATACCCAGGTGACAACCTGCTGTCCAGTTGGACAGCAGTGTCAGCTGATGCAGAATTGGATTGGTAGCCAGCGAATGACTGTTAGCTGGCTTCCATAGTACGTGGATAGGTGATATTTGCACTGCTATTCTGTATTCGAGCAGCTGATATTTAAAGGTACAGTGGGCTGTATCTATAAGTTATACAGTTTGTGTTTGGGGGTGAAGCCTCAAGTGAAAAAGCCTCAGCGGGCTGCATTCGGCCCACAGGCCTTAGTTTGAGAACTACTGATGTAAGGGAATAAGGGGTAGAACATCAGGTAGAGGGAGCCATGTACAAGGAGGTGGCTAGTGGCAACTTATGTGTGCTAGATGAGATTATATGCAGATGAGTTTTGAGGTCTGATCTGATAATTCAGTCAATGTTTGTGTCTTCCTCTTGGTCTGACACATGTCATATGACTTCATGAGATGTGCCAAGAAATTCAGACTTAGAGGATTGCAGAGAGGATACCTAGTGGCTGCAATGGGAGCGCCGGTGAGACCCGATGGGAGATTAGGTAAGCTCCGTCACTGACACCACACCAACCTGTAGGTCTGATTGGCAGGGTCAGACAGGGAGGACAGGAGGGAGGTCTCAGTGGAGGAAGTAAGAAGTCTGGGCCCCACTTTCACACCAGACAAAGGGTAAGGAATGGGAGCCGATTGTAGGAAGGGACTCCCCTCAAAGTTTCATATGGGGGTCCCGTCAGACCGTTGGACATAGCTAAGTATAAAAAATACAGTGTTAGTGAAAATGTCCAACAATGTATCCTTCAATCAAGTTGTCCAATGCTTTAATCCAATTCAGAATGCGGAGCTCAGCTCTTCAGCATTATGGAGTTCTGCTTTGCTGCCTATTGGCTGCACAAAAAGTCTGGTAATTTAGAGGATCAGCTAGATAACCCCATGTCATTTTATGGTAAATGTCAATCAGCAATAACCTGGAATTCACATGATCAGATAATGTTTAAAGCAACAGTAAACTTTTATTTAGAAAAAAATGGAACAAAATCATTGTCAATCAGGTTCCTACACAAGTTCTAATCAGACCCTTGTCTACACATGCAGTCTGGCTGATCAGTAGGGAAATGGCAGTAAGCAAGTGGCCTCTACCTCCTAAGCCATAACCAAGCCACATGCCTTTCAACATTTCAATGATCGCTTGCATGTGGGAAGAACAAAGACTAGAGATGGCTCGAACCTCCGATTTTCAGTTCGCGAACCTCAGCAAAAAGTTTGGTTCGCGCAAACTTTTTGAACCGCAATAGACTTCAATCGGGAGGCGAACTTCGAAAATTAGAAACATTTATGCTGGCCACAAAAGTGATGGAAAAGATGTTTCAAGGGGTCTAAAATCTGAGTTTTTGCATGGCGGAGTGGGATACATGCCAAAAGTCCCGGGGAAAAATTTGGATTTGACGCACAGCAGCGTTTTAATAGCAGAAATCACATTGCATGCTAAATTGGAGGCCTAAAGTGCTTTAAAACATCTTGCATGTGTATACATCAATCAGGTAGTGCAATTAGTGAACTGCTTCACATTGACAGACCAAACTCACTGTGTAACGCACCACACACAGCAGTTTGTGTAGTGACGGCCATGCTGGACTGGTGCGCACCATGACGAGAGTGCAGATGATGGCGGCATTCCAGCCCATATGGTCGCCGGGCTGAGGTAGCTCAATGACAGAACAGTGACCGTCCAGCTGATTGAATTTGGTCTGTCCACAATGAAGCAACGACCTTATCTTGGGTGTGCCCCCCCGCCCCGAAACACTCATATAGCCGGCAGTCATTGCTTCATTGTGATATGCAAGCCCCTTCACCGCGACAAGGTAACGATCACGAAGGGGAATTGACACATGTACATGCCTTTTGTTTTGTTGTTGCAGCTGCAGTGCAGCCAGAAAAACTAGGCAGACATGTACACGCACCAGAAAAATTATTATAGCGGCCTTAAAAATTCAGGAATCTGCCTGGAGTCCTGGACCCTGTTGGTGGTGGCGGAGAAAGCAGTCAAGCAGCCTGCAGGCAGAGAATGCTGTGTGTGGAGCAACTTAGTCTTGGGGCATGCAGTCACATGGCGTGCAGGCAGAGATGCTGTGTGTGGGGACTGACTTATTCTTCGGGCAGGCCTGACCGTGCTTTGCAGACCACGTGGTCAGATGGACCCTTGACCCAATGCTGTGTGCCAGAGATGACACCACTTGCCTTTCAACATCACGGTACAGTTTGGGTATCACCTTTTTGAGAAATAATTGCGGCCTGGTATCTTCCACTGCGGTGTGTGACTTTGCTTTTGTGTGCTGCTTTTCCTCAGGTGGCCATTCCATTGCAGTTTGTGCTTTATCATGTGCCTTCGTAAGGAAGTTGTCCCTACGCGAGTCTTGGTCTTTCCATGGCTCAATTTTTTTTGGCAGAGAGTACAGATGGCATTGCCCTCATCTGAGGCAGACACAAAAAAAATATCCACACCGCTTAGCCCTGGGGTGATGGCACTATGGTGGTGGCGGCCAACTGAGTGCTTAGTGGGGTGCCAGAATCAGAGCAGGAGGAGGAAGGTATGTCACCCTTCCGTGCGGAAGCTGAGGAAGATGAGGGACTTGATTCACAAAGCGGTGCTAACTGTTAGCACGCCTGTGAAAACCCCCTTAGCACGTCTAAACGAGCTTTTCGTGCGCAATACTTTACGCGCGCAAAACTTTATGCGCGTAAAACTTTCTGCGCACACTGCGCAGGGCGCTCCGCGCGAAGTGCCCATTAAAGTCTATGGGACTTACAGCGCGCATAGGACTTTGCGCGCGGTACTTAGCGTGCGATCTGATTCCGAAATTCGATGCTAACCTACTAAGCACCCTGGTTAGCATGTCTAAAGACTTTAGACGTGCTAAGTAGGTTAGCACCGCTTTGTGAATCAAGCCCGAGGTGTTTGTGTTAAATAGGCGACTATGTCCTGACAATCTTGGGGGTTGATGGCACGCACCTTCTGAACACTGTACTTTGGTCCAGGGCCGCATGAAATCACAACAGCACGACCTCGAACAGACCTGCCACGTGGCCTGCCTCTGCCTGTTTTGCCCATATTGGGGGGGGAGAAGTGATGTGCACTGACTGTATGTGCACTGACTTGACTAATACAATGTGCAGTCACACAGGTGCACTGAACAGGTATGCAGTGACTGGTATCAATACAATGTGCAGCTGTCACACACACAGGTACCGTGAACAGGTGCAGTGACTGACTGGTATATAACAGTGCGTGTGTTCACGTAGGTAGGTAGGTGCACTGAACAGGTGGGTATGCAGTGATTGGTATTACAAATGTGCAGCTGTCACACACACAGGTAGTCGCTGAATGTGCTGGGCCTGGCAGTGGCACAGTAGGAATTACCAAGGGGCCAAAGTCCCACCAGCAGCTGCGATTGACTGACAGGGCTGTATATGCAACACAAGTGTCTGTGGGACACACACACACAAAAAAAATTAGCTCTCAAAAGAGCTGTTGAGGATGAGGAGTGCTTTTAAGCAATAAGATCAGCAAGAAGGAGCAACCTAACAAAAGTGCCTAACTAAGCTTTTCCTATGTCAACAGCCAGGTTCTCTACCTTCTCTAATTACTCTAATTACTGCAGCCACATGAGTGAGTGAAATGGCTGACGCTGCCTGCGTTTTATAAGGAGGGGGGGGGGGGACCGTTCGGGCCATCTCTAACAAAGACTACACTACCCACAAAGCACCCTTATCCCAATGTTCAGGGGCATTTTCCTCACCTTATTGTCCTTCTACAAAAGAAAATTGGGACGTTAAACAGAGAATCCTTAGGGTGTAATGTGAGAGTTTCTTTGAAAATAAGGGGCCACTAGATAGCTGCCATCAACCAGTGGAATGCGGATGCGTAAGTACACGAGTACATTAGTGACTCTTTGCTTTAACTGGTTTGGAACTGGCTGTAGTTAAAAATACCCAACACATGTCGCTGCCTAAGCCTGATGTTGCATAGTTTTAACGCTGCCTGATCCTGTGCATGGAATGTAATTGCATGTCTAAAGATAGTTGAGCTCCATACCTCGGTCAGGAGCCAATGTCATTGGCTCCTGACCCCCTTATCACTTTGAGTCAATCACAGAGGCTCAGCTTCTTAAGTGAACCCAAGGTGAAAATAAACTGATGAGATAAATAATTGAATCTGTCCTCCTACTCCTAAAAATGACCTTTTTAAGATATGTTATGGTTTTATTTTATGCATACACATTTACAAAGTAGATGTAATGTTTTATTCTCTCTACTCAATGGCAGTGTCTCCTGAGTCCCAAAGCGAAAATATATGAAGTACTAACTTTTTTTTATCTGTCCCCTACTCTTAACTAGTGTTGTTTGCGAATCTTCGCCAAAGTCATTTTCCCATTGAAAATGCTATTTTCGATTTGAGAAAAATTTTGCGAAAATTTTCTTACTTTTTTTGCGATAAATGATAATCAAAAATTTTTACTGTGAAAACATCAAAAATCCATATTTTTAAGGTGAAACCGTGTAAAAATGATATGTTTATTGGAAGAATTGTAACGCGAAAACATGAAAAATCAGTATTTTTCCACTAAAATTTGTGAAAAACGCAACAATATGAAAACTTTATTGTGAACATTTTCTATTAAAAATCTAATTTAACATAATTTTCGCAAAAATTAATGCAAAACATATTTGCATTTTCGCACATCACTGCTCTTAACTTTTTCAGGCTGGAGAAAGAAAAAAAAATAAACTCCGTCTAGGTTTCAACTTGTTTGGCACTGTATATACACGTTTATCTCATCATGTTACATGTCACCTCGGGTACATTTTATAAAGCAGGTGACTCAGTAGCTGTATTTACTTTTTGTTTTGTTTTTTTTCTTACGCCTAAGTAAGTTATGCCTAACTACCTTTAGGAATCCGACATTCTATCTTTATCTGCTTATCAGTTTTATTATAGTGAACGTCCCTTGCATGGAGCACATTATAATACTCATATCACTTTGATAATAACCAATAACAACATCCTTTCAATGAAAATGGTTAAAAATATAAAAGACAAAAAAATTAATGAGAAATTGACACAAGACAGAAATGAAAGTTTTTATTTATATCTTTCACCATAATCAAATGACATAATTTCTGGCACGGGTGGCCAGAGTTCGAATCTCAGCTCTTCCTGTTCAGCAAGCGAGCCCCTAATCAGTATGGAATCATTGGGCAAGTCTCCCTAACACTGTAGGGTGGCCTACTGAGTGCGTCTTTAATGGCTGCTGCTCTCAAGCTTTGCTGACAGGAGAAGAGTGTAATACAAATGTTAGGATTATTTATATTATTATTATTATTGTTAGGTCTTTGCCAGCTCTTTATCTTAAAAAGATGAAGAGCTGGCAAAGACCTCCTTTGGACTTGACGAACTCCCGATTAACCTGTTTGCTTGTTGGTCACTAGCCAGTAAACAGCACTAATTCACCCACCAGCCAGGACTCAGGAGCTCACCACACTGTCCTATCTAAAAACATGTTTTCCCATCAAAGCATCAATGTCAAACTATTGAAACCCACTATGTTGGAGGCCTTTGCAGTTAAAAAACGTTAGTTTACAAAAATAGTTGGCGCTGAAAGCACTGATCATAACTGTAATTCAGTAGATCACCCCTTTATAAATATGCCAGATAAGGGGCTTGATTCACTAAACCGTGATATGACAAATAGCACACCTTATCAAAGATATCACACCTTATCAAAGTTAACATGCCTTATCAGAGTAGCATAGCGAGCGCTACGAACCCAAATGAGCTCAGAGAAGGACAAGTGCCATTGCCAATTAGCAGGCATAAGTTCGTAGGGCTCGCTATGCTACTCCGATAAGGTGTGTTAACTTTGATAAGGTGTTTTATCTTTGATAAGGCGTGATCTTTGATAAGGTGTGCTATTTGTCATATCACGGTTTGGTGAATCAAGCCCAAGGTGACATGGTGGACTGCAGTCATACTGTTACATCTTTCTGAACAGACTTTGGTATATTTTTTGGACTTTTTCACACTGTAAATAGCTGAAAAATCATTATCCCACTGCCCTAGCAATTTGCCAAATGCAGCGCAAATACAGTGGAATCACCCACGGGGTGAAACAGCTCTTTGAGTGATTTACAGAAAATTAATGGATTTTATATATGTATTCACTGCTGTAGATTCTGGTTCTTATTCATAGTTATTTCCATAATATATTTAGCACTTTTTAATTGTTTGCAGTGTGCTAGTTACATGAAAATATTTATTATACATACTTCACTTTAATTATACTGTTCATAGAACAGTAATTTTTACATCGTGCACAACAGGCATAGATGGAGATCCATATCTGTATTCTAAGTCACCTATTTTAAAACCACCAAGATTTAAAAAGAAACTGTACTGATTTACATTCTGGGAATGTTTGTTTACTGAGAGTTCCGTGCACAGAGAGAGATATTGCTTGCTTGCAAGGTTGCTAATCTGGATTCCGGATATCCGGGTAACCCGGATATCTGAACTTTTTTACGCTATCCGGATCGGATTCAAGATTCTCTAGAAATCTGGATAGCTATCTGCGGATATTTGGCCACATAACGCGGATATCCGCAGATATCCAGATCCGAAATACTGTAACTAAGGTGATGACGTCCTGCAGCCAATCAGAGGGCTCCCAGCAGAAGCCCTAGCAACCAATCACAGAGGGGAACTCTGGCCAGCCCCCCCCCCTGACCTTATTGAACCAATCAGAGGGCTCCCAGACTAAGCCCTAGCACCCAATCACAGAAAGGAACACTGGCCAGCCCCCCTGTATAATGAGGGCTGCCATGATGAGACAGATCGTCCTGGCTTGCTGAATGCACACTGAGAGACATGCTCCAGTGCTGCTGGCCTAGCAAGTGCTAGCCTGTATACAGTGATAAACCTAAAGCTTTTCAGTGCTAAACACCTTCACTACACTATTGTTCTATTGTTTTTTTTAGCTAGCTAGCTTTTAATTGTTTGATTTCATTCACTCGGTGACAGTCTGCAGCAGCCTGCTAGTTAGGTCCTGTGTCTGTGTGTGCTGTGCAGGCCAGCAGGACAGTATAGGTTAGGGAATAGGATTACTGTGTTATTGTATAGTTAGTACTGCAGTTAGTTGTTAGAGTAGTACTGTGTCAGTTTACTACAGATTACTGCAGTGTTGCTGTTCTGAGCAGTGTCAGTTAGACAGATAGTGTGCACTATCCTCTACTCGGCGGTCTGTCACTCCATGCTGATTTGCTTTAACCCTCCTGGCGGTTACATTTTTTTTGCCAAATTGGCAGAAATCCTTTTTTTTTTTTTTGTTTCATGTAAAGCTACCAGAGTGGTATCTACATGAAACACCACTAGAGGGCGCATGTGTCCCTCTAGTGCGATCGTCGCCGGCATCAATAGCAAACAGGGGAACGCTTACATAACGCGTTCCCCTGTTTGGCTTCTCCTGTCGCCATGGCGACGATCGGAATGACGTCATGGATGTCAGCCGACGTCCTGACGTCAGACGCCTCCGATCCAGCCCATAGCGCCGCTGCCTGGAACTCATTGGTCCGGGCAGAGCAGGGCTCTGGCGGGGGGGCCTCTTCCGCCGCTGCGTGCGGGCGATCGCCGCAGAGCGGCGGCAATCAAGCTGTACGCGCAGCTGGCAAAGTGCTAGCTGCGCGTACGGCCCTTTAAATGGGGCAAATCGCCCCACCAGGGGCTGAGATATCTTCCTGCGCGGCATAGCCCGAGCTCAGCTCGGGCTTACCGCCAGGAAGGTTAAAGTCAAACCCCGATTTTATTATAGTACAAGTACCCCACATCATCTGGTGCCATCATCACGTATAAGTTGTACTATGTCTGCTGGCACAGGCAGCCGAGGGAGGGGCAGCAAAGGCAAGAGGTCAGGGAGCAACATTGCGGCCCCCCTCAGGTCTGCTGCGTCAGTGTCGACCCCAGCGGGCAGCCTACCCTCAATCAGCGAGCTTTTTGCTCCAGGCGCCACGATCGAACTCAGGGCTGTTAGCCGCAAGGAGTTTGAGGAGGATATTCTGGGTTTTGAGGAGGGGGTGGGTATGATGTTGATGATGAGATGAAGGACCGTGACTACCATCCTCAGGATGGGGATGTCAGCTCTGACTCTGAGGAGGAGGATGCATCGGTGGGTTTGGCACGGAGGATCAGCATTGCAGACAGTGGCCGTGGAATGCGGGACCCACAGCCTTCTGCCGCTACCACCAGCCGCACCACCCAACCCCCAACCGCCACAGGGAGAAAAGCAGCAGCATCCCATTCAGGCCGCAGGGGAATGTTCACCTCCCCAATCTGGCAGTTTTTCACTCTGCCCTCATTGGACAGCAAGTTTGCCATATGCAATGTGTGCAAAATACAGGTGAGCAGAGGTTGTGACCCCTACAAGTATGGCACCTCCATAAGAGTACACAAAGGCTTTTTTGTGTATTTTAACTCCCCACATAATCAATTGTGGCTTGATTCAAAAAGCGGTGCTAACCTACTTATCACGTCTAAAGTCTTTAGACGTGCTAACCACGGTGCTGAGTAGGTTAGCACCGGATTTCTCAATCAGATCGCGCACTAACTTTGCGCGCG
This sequence comes from Hyperolius riggenbachi, assembly GCF_040937935.1. Taxonomy (NCBI): domain Eukaryota; kingdom Metazoa; phylum Chordata; class Amphibia; order Anura; family Hyperoliidae; genus Hyperolius; species Hyperolius riggenbachi. The sequence continues at coordinate 169,465,625 of NC_090646.1, forward strand.
CAAAGTCCTATGCACGCTAAGTCCCATAGGCTTTAATGGGCACTTCGCGTGGAGCGCCCTGCGCTCTGTGCAGTGCGCGCGTAAAGTTTTACGCGCGAAAAGCTCGTTTAGACGTGCTAAGGGGGTTTTCACAGGCGTGCTAACAGTTAGCACCGCTTTGTGAATCAAGCCCTTAGTGTTTTTCTTTAATAAAACATGATGATACATGCATCATATATCCTAAAATGTTTTAAAAGCAATTTAGAGGCCACTTCAGGTTTTCTATGCGGATATCCGAATAGGTCGGATATCCACGGATAATGCGTTCAGATATCCGCATGAACGCGGATAGCAGAACGTTCAGATGCGGATATCCGATCGGGATCCGGATATCTGGGTATCCGGATCCGGTTCAATTCGGATTTTGAAAAGGGGTATCCAAGCACCCGTGCTTGCTTGGCAGTGGGAGAAAGCCATTCTTTCCCACAATGCAACAAAGTTCACAGACAGCAAAATGTCAGAACCATGGTCATGACATCACACTCTGGGAGGTGATTCACCACAATATCAGCCACACAGACCCCCCTGATTATCTATTTGAGAAAAAGTACAGATTTCCTGTGGGAAAGGGGGAGTCAGCTACTGACTGGGATGAAGTTCAATCCTTGGTTAATGTTCCTCTTTAACCCATTCAGGTTCCGTCGTTTTCACGTGAGAAATGTTCACCTCCCATTCATTAGCCTATAACTTTATCACTACTAATCACAATGCACTGATCTATATCTTGTTTTTTCCGCCACCAATTAGGCTTTCTTTGGGGGGTATATTTTGCTAAGAGCCACTTTACTGTAAATGCATTTTAACAGGAAGAATAAGAAAAAAATGGAAAAATTCATTATTTCTCAGTTTTTAGCCATTATAGTTTTTAAAAATAATACACGCCTCCATAATTAAAACTCACGTATTGTATTTGCCCATATGTCCCGGTTATTACACCATTAAAATTATGTCCCTATCACAATGTATGGCGACAATATTTTATTTGGAAATAAAGGTGCATTTTTTCCATTTTGCATCTATCACTATTTACAAGTTTAACATAAAAAAAATATAGAAATATTTCATCTTTACATTGATATTTAAAAAGTTTAGACCCTTAGGTAAATATTTACATGTTTTTTTTATTTTTTATTGTAATGGTTTTTTTTTTTATAGTAAACATTTTATTTGGGTAGTTTTGGGAGGGTGGGAGGTAAACAATAGATTTATAATGTAAATGTGTGTTAATTTGTATTTTTTTTTTCTTACAGGTGTAGTATTACTTTTTGGCCACAAGATGGCGGCCATGAGTTTGTTTACATGACGTCACTCTAAGCGTAACACACGCTTAGAGTGACTCATCGGAGAGGGAACGGCCAGAAAAGGCGCAGCTTCCGAGAGAAGCTGTCGCTTTTTCAGCGGGGGAGAGGAATCAATGATCGGGCACCATAGCCCGATACATTGATTCCCTGGCTACCGAATCCGCGGCCGGGAGTGCGCGTGCACGCACGCGATCGGCCGCGGGAGCGCGCATGGTTCCTGGACGTAGAAACTACGTCCAAGAACCAAAATAGGTTAAGTTTGGACAAAGCTCATGTTTTATGTTTTATTTTGTATCTTTTATTCTATTTACTGTAACACTTATTCTTTCAAATGTTATTTATATATCATTATTATTGATCCTTTTTGATAATGTTGATTTATATAGTGTTATAAGTAATAATGGTGCTACAGTATATTAAAAAAAATTAAACCAATACTGTTTTTTAGTAGAATTATAGCTCATAAATGTGTTTCTGAGTTCCTAGTCATTCTACTTTCACAACCATTTTACATCAGAATAAGTGTAATCTAGCATAGACTGGTATATCTTTCAAAAAGGCTTATAAATTATTTCAGCCCTCCAGATACTTATATATTACTGACACTAGGGGGAGATTTATAATGCAATAGCAGCAGTGATATGTCCCTTCATCACAGCACCCTGCTTGTTTGTGCTACATATCGCTACTCCTTTTCAGAGAAGATTTAAAGAGGAACTGTAGTGAAAATAACATAATGAATAAAATTGCTTTTATTTATTTATAGCCGTGTTGCTTGTGAATTTTCGCCAAAGCGATTTTTGCATCAAAAATCCCATTTTCGATTTCGCCGAATTTTCGCGAACAGAAGTACGATTTTCATTTCAAAAGGCGAAATTTTGCCCGAATATTTTCGCATTAATTTTCACCTAAAGTCCGTTTTTTTCACGTTTAATATCTAAGCCCCCTTACAAGCTAGAATCCCCAAATTTGCAGAGTATATTAAGGAGATATGTGGGTACAAAAGGAAAAAGTATACATTTAAATGCAGTAAATGACAGTTACTGTAGCAAACCTAGCGGTAGTGTACATTTACTAATATCAAAAGAAAGGGCTAAGTGCAAAGGGCCAAGGGCATAGTGCAAAGGGCCAAGGGCATAGTGCAAAGGGGCAAGTGCAAAGGGCCAAGTGCAAGTGCAAAGGGCCAAGTGCAAAGGACCTAGTACAAGTGCATAGGGCCAAGTGCAAAGGGCCAAGTGCCAAGTGCAAAGGGCCAAGTGCAAGGGCAAGTGCAAAGGGCCCAGTGCAAATTTCAAAGGGCCAAGTGCAAAGTGCCATGCAAAGTGCCAAATGCAAAGTGCACTTTGCATTTAACACTTGGCACTTTGCATTTGACACTTTGCACTTGGCACTTTGCATTTGACACTTTGCACTTGGCACTTTGCATTTGACACTGTGCACTTGGCCCTTTGCACTTGGCCCTTTGCACTTGGCCCTTTTTACTTGGCACTTTGAATTTGACACTTTGCACTTGCACTTGGCCCTTTGCACTTTGCAGTTTGCACTTGGCACTTGCCCATGGCACTTGAACTTGGCCCTTTCTTTTTTTTTTTTTTTTTAATATTTAGATTTTTATTTATGTCTACAGAATTTTCATACATACAAATGACCACAATTCAAGTTATATATAGACTCTATCCGACTTATATGTACAGTGGTTTACAATGGCCATTATATACTATAAATTGCACTATACAAAACAGTCTATTTTCTATTCGCAATGGCACTTGAACTTGGCCCTTTCTTTTGATATTAGTAGATTTACACTACCGCTAGGTTTGCCACAGTAACTGTCATTTACTGCATTTAAATGTATACTTTTTTCGAAAATTAATGTGAAAATATTAGGGCGAATTTTTGCCTTTTCGAAACAAAAATAGTACTTATTTTCGCGAAAATTTGGCAAAAAGAATATTTGCATTTTCGCTCATCACTGATTTATGGATTATTTAGCTATTGTTTGCCCATTGTAAAAACTTTCCCTCTCTGATTTACATTTTGAAATTTATACTTGGTGGTGACATCTTTAGTTCTGCCAGGTGATCCGTATGGAATGTACAGAATGAGGGAGATATTGCTTGCTTGGCAGTTGGAAAAAAACGTTATTTCCCACAATGCATTGAGGTTGACAGACAGGAAACTGTAAGGACCATGGTTAAGACCTCACACCATGGGAGGGGTTTCACATTAGCCACTCAGACCCCCCTGATGATCCATTTGTGAAAAGGTAAAGATTTCTCCTGGGAAAGGGGGTATCGGCTACTGATTTGGATGAAGTTTAGTCCTGGGTTAAAGTTCCTCTTTAAACACATTTGTTAAGGGTTGGTGTCTTCTCCATGTAATCACAATGATGTGTGAATTTAATCTACATAAATTCTCTCTGAAGGAGAATACGTGGAGAGGGAAGTGATCATTTTTCTCCAAAGAATATTTTATAAAACATGAAAAACAGTGTAAAGGCTCAAAAAATGTGCATCACCATTCCATAAACAATAGAAGTCAACCCTTGTATCACAAGACTACTTAGAGTACCTAAACTCTCACAGGAGAGAATGTATTTAGACCTCTTTAATTCTCCCTTATCTGCTAGTAATGAGCCACTGTAATTAGTTGTCATCTGTCTGATCTGTGCCATTCAGACAGGCTCTATGTAAACATAGGGGGTTAACCATTTCTGTGCTCCCACGGAACCTGGAAGTAACTACACTGCAGAATCTCAGTAGGAGTTCTGTGGGTTGTAACAAATAAATGTTTTTCTGTAAAGGTAATTATTCTGTTGCTTATTTTTCTGGAGCAGAGAGGTAATCCTGGGTTTAGGTCAGCTTTAAATAAAGAAAAAAAAGAGAAATACCTGGCATTTTATATTACCAATTCAGAAATTATCTCCTTTTTTTAACAATATTGCATGCAATTAAATCGAAACTAAAAGGACTTTGTGGATGTTAAAGCATGAAACAGTTCCAAAATGTGTTTGCAAGTTTGACCCATGCTCCACATTGTCACAGGGCTCTGTATAATAAATAGAGTTGGGCCGAACGGTTCGCCTGCGAACGGTTCCAGGCGAACTTTGGGGGTTCGCGTTCGCCTGCATCAGGCGAACTTTTGCGGAAGTTCGATTCGCCCAATAATGCTGTATTGAGCAAAATTTTTAGCCTCCATTTCACTGTCAGCAGACATGTTATTGTCAAACACACTGCTTTCAGTGCTAGAGAACCCTCCCTTCAAGCTAGGTCCTTTATACCATTTGACTCAGTTGTCTGCCTACACTAATTAATTATGGGACAGCTGGTACACACTCTGCTAGGGAGATTTTAATTCCTCCCACCTCCCTCCTCCCTCCTCCCTCCTCCCTCCTCCCTCCTCCCCTTCTACCTATTCCCTCCTCCCTCCTACCTATTCCCTCCTCCCTCCTACCGGAGGGTCTCTTCTGCCAGGGAATTATACTATTTTAAAAACCAGTATACATCGTACCATAGCTGGTACATCATACCATAGCTGGGAATACATACATGAGTATACATCATACCATAGCTGGGAATCGAACCCAGATCTCACTGTGTGGTGGACACGTCACCCTAAGCACTGTACCACTACAGAAGTAAGTGAAGCTAGCCTAAAATTTAACATTTATGCTCAATGCAATAGAACCATTAGGTTGCTTAAAGGAGAACTGTAGTGAGAGGTATATGGAGGCTGCCATATTGATTTCCTTTTAAGCTATACCAGTTGCCTGGCAGCCCTGCTGATCTATTTGACTGCAGTAGTGTGAATCACACCAGAAACAAGCATGCAGCTAATCTTGTCAGATCTTACAAAAATGTCAAACACCAGATCTGCTGCATGCTTGTTCAGGGTCTAGGGCTAAAAGTATTGGAGGCAGAGGATCTGCAGGATAGCCAGGTAACTGGTATTGCTTAAAAGGAAATCAATATGGTAGCCTCCATATACCTTTCACTACAGTTCTCCTTTAAAGGGAACCTTAACTGAGAGTGATATGGCTGTTTCCTGTAAACAATACCAGTTGCCTGGCAGTCCAGCTGATCTTTGTGACTGCAATAGTGGCTGAATCACACCCTGAAACAAGCATGCAGCTAATCCAGTCTGACTTCAGTCAGAGCACCTGATCTGCATGCTTGTTCAGGGGCTGTGGCTAAAAGTATTAGAGACACAGGAACAGCAGGCAATTCAGGCAACTGGTATTATTTTAAAAGGAAAAATTAGCTGCATGCTTGTTTCTGGTGTGATTCACACTACTGCAGCCAAATAGATCAGCAGGGCTGCCAGGCAACTGGTATAGCTTAAAAGGAAATCAATATGGCAGCCTCCATATACCTCTCACTACAGTTCTCCTTTAAGCAACCTAATGGTTCTATTGCATTGAGCATAAATGTTAAATTTTAGGCTAGCTTCACTTACTTCTGTAGTGGTACAGTGCTTAGGGTGACGTGCCCACCACACAGTGAGATCTGGGTTTGATTCCCAGCTATGGTATGATCTGGTGTTTGACATTTTTGTAAGATCTGACAAGATTAGCTGCATGCTTGTTTCTGGTGTGATTCACACTACTGCAGCCAAATAGATCAGCAGGGCTGCCAGGCAACTGGTATAGCTTAAAAGGAAATCAATATGGCAGCCTCCATATACCTCTCACTACAGTTCTCCTTTAAGCAACCTAATGGTTCTATTGCATTGAGCATAAATGTTAAATTTTAGGCTAGCTTCACTTACTTCTGTAGTGGTACAGTGCTTAGGGTGACGTGCCCACCACACGGTGAGATCTGGGTTTGATTCCCAGCTATGGTATGATCTGGTGTTTGACATTTTTGTAAGATCTGACAAGATTAGCTGCATGCTTGTTTCTGGTGTGATTCACACTACTGCAGCCAAATAGATCAGCAGGGCTGCCAGGCAACTGGTATAGCTTAAAAGGAAATCAATATGGCAGCCTCCATATACCTCTCACTACAGTTCTCCTTTAAGCAACCTAATGGTTCTATTGCATTGAGCATAAATGTTAAATTTTAAATTTTAGGCCAGCTTCACTTACTTCTGTAGTGGTACAGTGCTTAGGGTGACGTGTCCACCACACAGTGAGATCTGGGTTCGATTCCCAGCTATGGTATGATGTATACTCATGTATGTATTCCCAGCTATGGTATGATGTACCAGCTATGGTATGATGTATACTGGTTTTTAAAATAGTATAATTCCCTGGCAGTAGAGACCCTCCTCCCTCCGGTAGGAGGGAGGAGGGAATAGGTAGAAGGGTAGAAGGGTAGAAGGGAGGTGGGAGGAGGGAGGAATTAAAATCTCCCTAGCAGAGTGTGTAGCAGCTGTCCCATAACTAATTAGTGTAGGTAGGCAAATGGTATAAAGGACCTTGCTTGAGGGAGGGCGGGTCCTCCAGCAGTGATGTGTATTTCACTCAATTAGGTGTGGCTCCAGGTATTAGAGCTTTTGAAACATGTTTTCTATCATTTTTCCAGTTGATATAATTTTTTTAAACTTTGAAAGTTCGCCTCCCCATTGAAGTCTATGGCGGTTTGCGAACTTTTTCGCGAACCGAACCTTTTGCGGAAGTTCGCGAACAGGGTTCGCGAACCTAAAATCGGAGGTTCGGCCCAACTCTAATAATAAAGTGTCCACTGAGTTTTGTAGCACTCCACTGGAGAAGCTTTTCTCCGTGTAAGGAGACTTCCAAATGTTTACAGGGACAGTATGAACAAGCACTGCTCTGAGTAACTTGTGGCTGGGTTATGGTGAGTGGCATCTCGTATCCAGCGGGTACCTCCGCCTACCGACACACATTGCGCCCCCTGCAAGCTTAGTCAGGGTATAGACAGTAAGCTAATTACTGAATTTAAATGATCCGGTATAACGCGCAACTCCACCCCCCATTAGCTTGTTTAGTGTTAAGTTAGAACAGTCCTTGTGAGGACATCTTGTAGACATAAAACAGTATTACAGGATTATTGCATGTCCGTTGCGCTGCTGCTGACAGCCCCAGTAAAGTCCCCTCCCCAACTAAGCCAATCAGTGAATTATTTGGCCGCGTGTCTGATTGGTAGTGCTCCCATCACAAGGAGCATTCAGCACCTGTGCAGTTACAACCCTTAACTAACTGTGCAGGCGCAGAATGCTCCCGCCATGGGACCATGATGAAGGAGGTGTGAGGACAGGGCTGCATGTGCACAGCACTTCCTGAAATCAGGGCTGACAGCGGGAGAACAGGAAAGACCAGATGAACACTGAGGGAGCCCATGGACTACAGGGAGCTAGTAGGAGGCTCCAGGTAAGTATAAATCCTTGTGTTGATTTCATCTCTGGTTTACTTTAAGTGACAAGCAGGTGGAGCCAAAGCTGCTGTCTAGTGGCCCTTTATTTACCTTCATTTTTTTTCTGTCTGTAGAATAAGTTGAATACAGGTGAGAAAAACAGCGCAATTGAAGTATTTATAGATGTCTGTTTTGTTGCTTTCATCATTCAGTGCAGCCCAGACAAGGACCCAAGGCTGGATTTACACTTTATCCACCCCTCGGCTTTCTTGTTGCTTCAGATCCACGTGTACGGCTGCCCTTCCCAATCCATGTGCTTCCCCCCTTCTGTGTGTAACATCCATGTACAGCAGCCCCTCTCTTTCATGTAGAGCTCCCTTGAGCAGCATCTCTCCTGTTCCATATGTTGCTGATCATTTGCACTCTCCTTTTTCCATTTGCAGGCTTCTCTCCCTTATTGAATAACCCTTTTCCACGTGCTGGCAGCAACCGCCCAAGGCCCGGGCCTTGTGGATTTTCTGCCTAGACCATGTGTTGTAAATAACAAAGTAACATAACACTCTGTAACAATAATATACTCACAGAATACACACAAAAATATATGTGTAAGTGTGTTTCACTTGAAACTATACAGCATGTCTGATCAGTGGATGAGCTATCACTGCTGCTGTCGTGTCTTTATAGGGTACAGTAATGTGGTAGTCTTTAGCACTAATTGGGCACAGCTGTTGGCCAATCAGCATTACCCACAACAACATGAACTGGCTCTGTGAATTGTCCGCCAATCATTATAAAAAGTATCATTTCATAGATGAGAGCCTCCATATTTTGGGCTCACTGTGGATTCTTCCTGTACAATAAAAGCCAACAATTTATTAAATCAGTCTTCTAACAAAGTTGGTGTTCAAAATGTTCACCTTGCAATGATTCTGATGGAGATTTTGCTTTCTCTGCGTTACTTTGTTTAATAGATCTGTTTGCTAATCACAGCCTTTTTAGAAGGAGTTGTCGTGAGGTTGCTTTATTTCGGAGGCTGATAGGAGGTCCACATCTTATTGTTCAGCTTTTGTATTTCTCTTGTCATCATCCGCTACAGAAGATCAATACATTATAATATCTTTATATCTACGCTGCAGGAGCTGTTTATGATTTTCAGACTTTTTTTCGGCGGCTTCAAACTTCCTTTTCTTTCTGTTTTACATTGTTCTCCCAGGTCACGGTAACATAATAATACATTTGTGATGTTCTTCTTTTACAATCTCATTGTTCTCCTGGCTAGGCTATATTATAAGTGTTCAACAAACAATTACACGTTCGCTCAAACAGCTTTTCTCTAATCAGGCGGATATTTTACGATCTGCTCAGCTGGGTTCAGAGTGATTGCAGAGTGAAATTTGTTCATTATATTTGAAGATTATTTTTCCTTTTTTGGTATTTTCCTGGTAGAGTGGTTCTTCTCTTAAGGTCATGCTGTATTGTATTGTGGAGGCTGCCATCTTTTCTTGCACATTAAATTGTCAAGTATCTATTTGTCACACTGATATTTTAGCTTCAACAAATTGAATTACATTTGATGATTATTTTTCTTTTTTTTCTTTTTGGGTGGTTCTTATTTGGTGGTTGTTGTTTTTCTGGTACAGTGGTTCTTTGCTTAAAGTGTACCCGAGGTGAATCTAAATAAATAAAATTACATCCCCACCTCCTCCTAGAGGCCACCATTGCAGCACGCTGACCCCCAGAACAGATCTGATTAGAGATTGTTGGATATGTTGTTAAGGCCGACAGTGGTGTAGCAATAGGGGATGCAGAGGTAGTGACTGCACCAGGGCCCCTCAACCAAAGGGGCCCAGAAGGTGAAGCAGGTTATTTCAGCTTGCCATGCCGCGCGCCGAAACAGGGCCCCACCATAGCAACAATGATATGCTGTGTGCCCCATGTAACAGTAATTCGGGGAGGTTGACAGACCCCGAATTACATCTCCCTCTGAGTTGCGACAACTTGGAGGGGGAGTAGTATTTAATGGCCCATACTCACGGGCTACAATTGTCGCCGCAACACGAGGCACGCGCGTGTTGCGGCGACAGGTCGCCCGTGAGTATGAGGCGTTGCACGGGCCCGCACCCCGAACCGTTGCTCATCGCTGCTGGCACCAGGCGATTGGCGCGGTCAATCGCCCGGCGAAACTTGTCGCCGCAACTCCGCTGCAACTGTCGCTAGTCCGTGTGAATATGCGGACTAGCGACAGCAACCAGCAGGGAATACCCTGATCTTCCGGCGGGGGGGGGGAGGAACTTCAGCGACAGCTTCCTTCGCGTCAGTTGCCAGGTCCCTCCGCCGTGTGTATGCGGAGGGACCTGGCGATGAGCTGTCGCCGGCCTGTCGCGCACACGCTCCCGTGTGCTAGCGACAGGCCAGAAATGTTGCCCGTGAGTATGGGGCATAACACCGCCTCGTAGTATATCGGCAGCAGGGAGAGCCGTCATTCGTCACAACCTGTACCAAACTGTCCGGTGCCCAGATGACCTGCACTCTCCAGAAGGGGCCCTCCTTCAACCAATTTATTAGCTCTTCATTGGTACTAAGCTTAATGATAACCTTTGTATGTGCTTTGATTAGTTGTAACTTTTAATAGACTGTTCTCCTCCCCAGCCTGCACCTCTCTGGCACTGCAGGTGTTGGTGCTCCATATCAATTGTTATGTATAGAGCACTTGAGGGGGGCCAATGTAAAACTTGCACTGGAGCCCAGAGGTTTTAAACTATGCTACTGATGGCTGCACTCCTCTTCATGCACAAGTGTGGCTGTACTGTGCCTGTGCAAGTAATGCTGTGCCTGTGCAAGTAATGCTGTGCCTGTGCAAGTAATGCTGTGCCTGTGCAAGTACTGCTGTGCCTGTGCAAGTACTGCTGTGCCTGTGCAAGTACTGCTGTGCCTGTGCATGTACAGCTGTGACTGTGCACGTATTGCTGTGCCTGTGCAAGTACTGCTGTGCCTGCGCAAGCACTGCTGTGCCTGCGCAAGCACTGCTGAGCCTATGCATGTACTGCTGAGCCTATGCATGTACTGCTGAGCCCCATGCATGTACTGCTGTGCCTGTGCATGTACTGCTGTGCCTATATTTTTTTAATCTGCCACCATATCACCCCTTTGGCTTCAACAGATTGAGTCACATACTTGGAACAAGCACAAAAGAAGAGTAGACAGAGTTTAGCCTGCATGCTTGTTGGGGCATGACCACTATGCAGATATACAGTAGCTGAGCAGTGTGTATTGTTCAACAGAGGAGAGGAACCAAGGAGAAAAGATGGGGCTGTGCATGAGTTAGCTGCTTCCACTGAGTGGGGTAAGTACTAAAACAATGCAACAGTTTGTAGCTCATGCAGCAGTTTTCCGCAGATGATCCTTTTAGTTTTTTGCACACTTCAGTCACCAGCCAGCTGACAGAAGCTGACCATCACCAACAGGAAATCCACATGATCACAAAAGTCCATAGGAAATCATTACGTGTGTTATTGCATCGTGGAAAATTACCCCCAAGTGTGATGCTTGCCTTAGTGATCCAGTGTCCCAGATCACTAAACAGCAGCAGGAGTCACCTCTACACCAGCTGTTTTCTCAGCTGGGACCTCACAGAGCAATGAAAAAAAATAAAAAATAAAATAAAATATATATATATATATATATATATATATATATATATATATATATATATATATATATATATATATTATATATATATATATATATATATATATATATATATATACACCATCCAGTATAGTTATCCCAACATTTAAACTATGTCCCTATTATTTTTGAGGATAATATTTTATTTGGAAATAAAGGTTTATTTTCTTTCCTATATTGTGATTATTTTTTTTCATTGTACCCTAGCAGTAATTGCAAACCCTTTTTTTGCAAAAATAACAGTAATATGCCCCCATGGCATACATGTTTTAAAAGCTGAGTCCCTATGGTAACAATTAATATACTCTATTGAAAGATTTCACACTTTATTTTCTTCTTACAAGCTTTTCATTTTGGTATACAGAATATATGAAAATAGACATTTTGTTGCTTTTGATTCAGATTGTTACAGTTTGTCACAAAAATTTGTCACTAAAATATCTTCTAAAACCTATCACGGTTAAAATAAGACCACATATCTCTGAGTTGATGGCTAGTTTGACATAGAACTCTGAAGTGTGCAAGTGGCTTTGTACAGGCCAATTTTTTCCACAAAGTATTTGAACACCATACTTTGTTTGCATAACTCCAGAAGAGTCTGAACAGCAGATAAAGACCACAGATATCACCATTACGGAAAGCGGACAACCAGGGCTATTCAAAAGTGGGTCTTTTGTAAGCTACCGACTTGTGTGGTTTTGCTGAAGTTTGAGCACAACTTTAGCTAGTTATCGTTTTGAACATAGACCCCTACCTAGCCTAGCCTATCAATCCCTGCAATACCGATACCTGTTTATACACATTTAATGACCGCTGCCTAGCTATCGCATGCAATCGCTAGGACAATAGTTTGGGGCCGCATTGCGAAGGCATCCAATCGATACAGACGCACAGGCTGGTGATAATGGTCCGCACCATGCTCAGCTATTATTAAAATATAGCATGGCATGTGGGGTATCATTTTAAACAGGAAGGGCCAAACAATTCAGTTGTATTTGTTGTATAACTGTGGGATGTGTCATGTGAAAATTAGGAAGGGGGAAAAATAAAAAATATTTTTTGCATTTATACCTAATTTTCCACAATAAAATGGCTATAAAATAAAAAAGTTTGGGAAAAAAATATTTACCCAAGTAAAGCCTAGATTGTACTGAAAAAAAACGCCCCAAAATTATATATCACTAAGATGGTATAAGTAATTAAAACGTTACTGCTGTATCGAAACGACAAAGCTTAAGTGTAAAAAATGTCAGGAACCTTAAAGAAAACCTGTGTCGGAAAAATGGGCCTCTGGGGGGTACTTACCTCAGTAGGGGGAAGCCTCTGGATCCGATTAAGGCTTCCCCTATCCTCCTCCGTCCCGCGGTGGTCTTGCTGGGCCGCTCCGAACGGCAGCCGTGTAAATATTTACCTTTCCGGCTCCAGCGCAGGTGCAGTAGTGGCTCTTGGCTCGTGATCCGGCGGAAATAGCCAATCCCAGTCGGATCCGCTCTACTGCGCAGGTGCAAGTCGCCTGTGCAGTAGAGCAGAACTGACTGGGATCGGCTATTTTCACCTGATTCTACTCGAGAGCCGCTACTGCGTCTGTGCCGGAGCCGGGGAAGGTAAATACAGCTTCAGAGGGGCCCAGCGAGACCACCGTGGAATGGCGGAGAATGGGGAAGCCTCAATCGGATCCAGAAGCTGTCCCCTCCTGAGGTAAGTACCCCCGGGGGGGTTCGATACAGAGTCTCTTTAAGGGGTGAAAACCTCGGAATGCGAACTGGTTAAAAATGTTGTGCCTGCCTATTATTATTTTTGAACCCATTTTTTTGTCATGCCACTCTTATAGATATACCCTACTTATGCCTAACCCTAGCCAACCCACACAGACTCCTAACACTAATCTTCCCCAATCTATCCCTAACACTAATGAGCACCACCATAGATGCCAATGTAAAATCGTGACCATTTATTTTCATATATTTGTGTGGTTGTCTTGCTTAGTGCAGGGTATGGTTTTAATGTCCGCTCAGTAAATTTCTCTTTGTGGGCTTTTCAAATACTGTTCTGCCCCAAAATGATTAGATCAGACAGCAGCTGGCAAACAGTCAGGACCATAGCAATAGGGAGTGCAGAGGTTGAGACCGCATCAGGCTCACCCTGAACTGCAGTATTGGCTCTCTATTGGTCCTGTACTCATAATAGTCACTTCTATAGATATTTTGAATAGTGGTAATCATTAACAAACTGTTCCCGATCCCCTTCTTGCACCTCTGACACTGTAGTTGCCATTGGCAGGTTTTGGTGCGCCGTATCAATTGTTATATATAGAGTGCTTGGGGGGGCCCCAATGTAAAACTTGCATCAGGGCCCATAGCTCCTTAGCTACACCACTGCAAACAATGGTTGGTCTTTGAAAGTGTTATTGAGAACCAGAGCTGGGACAAGGTCCTCCAGCACCCAAGGCTGAGACACCAAAGTGCGCCCCTCCATCCCTCCCACCCCAGCTGTCACACACTGATTGCTATTAGACTAAGAGGGCCACAGGGCCCACAACCTCCCCAACACCTTAATATCTAGTTATCTGGTTTGCAGTCACTGCTATGTATCCCCTTTTCTTATTTCTTTCTGCTTCAAACACAATTAGGAATGACAGCTGAATGAATTGTGCGCCCCCTCCTACTCTGCGCCCTGAGGCTGGAGCCTCTCCAGCCTATGCCTCGGCCCGGCCCTGTTGAGAACTATGGCTGCGATGAGTCACTTGTTACTGGATAGAATCCCCATAGGACTTCTATTTTCTTGTATAGAAATGCAGATACATCCACAACAGGCTCATGGCTCCCTCAGTCAGCATTAATGGTGGCAAGAAAAAGTTATGCAAAGACTTACAAGTTTAAATTCGATTTAAATTACAGATAGGCTGGTCTAACCTGATGATCCGCAACTGTGATTTTTATGCTAAATGTAAACCAGTCCTGCATATTATTTTATTCTGAAATAGCTCCATTGTAAACGAATGCAACAAAATGTAATACTACCAGTTTAAAACAGCTAATAAGGTTAGCTTTAATAAGTTCTTGGCACATTTGTGAACAACGTGTAAGTAATGGGCTACAAATGTAAAAGCCTGTTGTCACTCTGTAATCAATAAGAATGATTCTCTGTGGACTGAGGCTCACTGCTAATTAAATAATGTAGGAAGCAGTAAGCGCAAAGCTCAGAACGGTGCATTGAGACCATAGACTGGATGTAGCTTTTACAATTATGGGAAGCAAACGTACAACTGAGCTTAATATGGTTCAGACTATTATTATTCTAATGGATAGCAACACAATGTTTCTGTCTTTCAAACCAGTACTAGAAATGGAAAAATGATTAAAGTCTAATGCCAGCAAATACATTTTTCCTAGATAGAAGGAGGAGTTTATACCACTGCCAACTTGCAATAGCTGTCCCTGTCCTCTAGCAGAGATTTACTTTTAATTCTTGCCTTGCGTGCCACTCATTAGAAGGGTAGTGGGTAAGTAAAATTACAGCAATAGGGGCACAGTTAGAAGTAAAAACTTCATAGAGGTTCCAAACCTTTGCAGAGAAATGGTAGTTTCTAGAGGAGTAGGTAAGGAGCTTTGGGGTCCAGTGCAAGTTTTACATTGGGACTTCCAAGCATTCTATAACAATTCATAAGGCTGGCCTTAGGATTCCACCACGCCCAGAGCAAAGCTTGACTTTGGTGCCCGGCCTCCCCAAGGATTTTGTCCCCCACACAGGGTTATTAAACGATATTGTCAAATGAGCGAGAAACAAGCACACTGGGACATAATCGCTAAATAGAGATAACATTTCCATGTGTATAAGGGGCCCGGCAATTTCACTGTTACTTCCAAGAGTTGCGTACCACACATTACACTAGCAACACACACATTACTTAGATAACACAGGCTCTGCTAATCCACAACTGGCATCAATAACGCTGCCTGTGCATGCCAATTTTTTTGCTTTTTAACTACCTGCGGACCGAGCGAGTATAAATCTACGTCGGGCAGGGGGCGCTGCGGTCCTGACAGGACGTAAACTCTACGTCCCATTGACCGCGCGCCCCCGTCCGTCCCCGTCGCTCGGTCCGCTCTGCCCCCGCCGCAATATGCTGCCCTGCCGCCTCTATGACGGCAGAGCACTGTGAGCCAGGCAGGAGCCGTTTTCATTGGCTCCTGGCCCTGTCATTCATGTAAGCCATTCCCATTGGCTTACATGGAATGACAGGGTCAGGAGCAAATGAAAGCGGCTCCTGACCGGCGCACAGTGCTCTGCCATCATAGCGATGGCAGAGAGAGCAGCCTGTGGCGGGGACAGAGCGGCGTGTCTGGCGGGAGCGACGGTAACTTGCGGTGATTCGTCGGGAAGCGGCGGTTTGCTGGACCAGCACCCTCTGGTCCTTAAGGGGGCAGAGGGTGCAGGTCCAGAAAGGGTTAATGAATATGCCCCATTGTGTTTTGTTTACTTTGTTTCTAGGCTTAATGGCTCTCAGGACGAAGTTGGAAAAGTTTCACATCCCCCCTCCCCACTAAGGCACACTGTTGTGATGTGGCAGCCAGAGGTGCCTCCCCCAGTGTTAAGCAGCCCCCCAGTATTTGGTAGCCAGAGGTAGCCCCCTGTGCATATGGCCAGAGAGCCCCCCAGCATAGTAGTCAGATAGAGAGCCCTCCCCCCCCCCTACTTACACTGTAGGGGAAAGGTAGTCAGGGACAGTGGCATAGCAATTGGGGTTGCAGAGGTCTTGATGGCAACCGGCCAGAAGGGCTCCTTCAACTGCAGTATTATCTCTTGTGCTTGTAATGATCACTTCTATAAATGCTTTGAATGATAATGTTTAACAAGCTGTTCCCCATGCGCTTCTTGCACCTCCCCCCCCAGTATAAGTAACCAGAGAGCCCCCCAGATTAGGACCCCCCCCCGTAAAGGTTGCCATAGAGCCTGCCCAGGATAGGCACCAGAGAGCCCCCTATATGCAGCCACTAAGACACGCTCTATAGGCAGTAGCATTGTTAGGGAGACTTGCCTACAGTCTCCTACTGAATAGGTGCTGGCTTACTGAACAAGCAGAGCCGAGATTCAAACCCTGGTCCCCTGTGTCAGAGTCTGAGCCCTTAACTATTACACCATCCAGCCACTATGAACTATGGTTGCTAATGCAAGATAGGCTTTTCTTTTCAAGGCTATGCAGATTAAAATTACTATCTGAGTCTGTAATAGACACTTGTCTTTTGTGCGCACATTTTGCATGCTAGATACTGTATAATACAAATAACTGTTTGTCTGCTGTCTGCATGTTTGGAGCAGGAAAATGGTTTGTGTAGGAGGAAACTACCGGTACTTAAATCACTGTGACATTTGCAGTATGAGACAGACTGGGTGGGTATGGCAGAAGTTAACTAAATCTTATGGAAATTGCCACCACAATTTGCATGTGGAATCGTGAGTGCCCCGTAGCGGATAGTACTTTTCCTATTTTTCGTATTGCTCTCTATGGGAAGTGAATTTAACTCTTGTTTGATCTGGTTAAACTGGGTGGACCCATGTCAGTTTGTTATAGCGGCAATGCGTGTGTGTGTGTACAGCCCCTTGTGTTTTCCACAAAATTTATAATCTCATAGGTAAGCCTTCAGACAGTTTTTTTTAACTGTTAGGTATTGAGGGTCAAAAAGTTTTAAAATATTTGAATACTTTTTTAAGCTATGCAATCATTTAAATGATGAATTTGTTTATAAAAGAGGTAAAATTGTCCAACATTTGTGCTATCCATTTGAAGCAAACAGTTAGGATAAGGCAATTAGTCAAATACCTTACTTGTGCATGTGATAGATTGATTACTATGAAGTCTCTGCTACTGGTTACAATTCATTTTCCAATAGAGAAGAGTATATCTGATTGTGTTGATTGAGATTGGATATGGACTATTCCTGTTTCCATTAATTCAGATAAGTAATATAGGTGTCTAGCGGTAGGGGATCCAAAATCTTTTGGTCTATGTGATTTTGTTTAGTCCCATATTTTTATTTTCAGTTTAAGGACTTAATTTAAAAGACAACTGCAGTGAAAGGTATGTGGAGGCAGCCATATGTATTTATTTTTAAGCAATACCAGTTGCCTGGCAGCCCTGCTGATCATCTGCCTGTAATACCTTTAGCCATAGACCCTGAACAAGCATATGCAGTTCAGGTGTTTCTGACATTATTGTCAGATCTGACAAGATTCGCTGGATGCTTTGCTTGTTTCTGGTGTGATTCAGACACTACTGCAGCCAAATAGATCAGCAGGGGTGCCAGGCAACTGGTATTGCTTAAAATGACATAACTATGGCAGCCTCCATATACCTCTCACTACAGCTGCCCTTTAAGGCTGGATCTTAAACAGTAGCTGCAACAAATCTGCCTTGATGAGCTGAAAATAAACAGAAGTAATGAAACTTTGAGTTTCCATCACTAAACCTTGCCAGTAGCATTTTCTCACGCAGATATACCTTTTTTGGATTCTATTTACTTTTCAGGAAACAGACTAGCTGTTAGACACGCTGTTTGACAAGCTCATTTACATAGATGACAACTCTAGTTTTTTAACATTCCTCTACTGGAAAACTGAAGGAATTTTGTACAATTTTGTAGTATGGCTTTTGATACATGTAGAGGTTCAGGTGTGCTTTAACGGTCCACATTCCACATTATGCAGTGAAAACTAGAGCATGACATGGAGAAATAATGGCACTGACAACCCCAGGCTCCTGTGGGAGATTCAGAGAAGGGGAGGAAGGGTGGTCAAAGCGGCACTAAACTTCACAATGTAAGATTTTTAAGACTCCTCTTGTTCACTTTCTCCTTTTCCTACCGCTGTATTGATATCTGGCAAGCAGTAGTGTGGGGGATGATGGAGGACAATTAAGACAATCCATATAGTATTTTCTCAGACCTTCAGTAGTTAATTAAGACAAGTCAAAGTGGATTGATCCCCCATCTGCATAGCTTCAAAAGGAGTTGGGGATTTTTGAAGAACAAAAATCCTTTACGAAGTCATTATACTATGTCATACAGTAAATATTAAAACTGCAAACAATAAACATGCTCAAAGACATTATAAACAATGTAGAGAATGATAGTTAGAGAAAGAAAAGCAACAAAGATGTGAGAAAATTGTGATGACTGGTATGCGGAAAACAAATTTAATTTCTATTAAAAAGCACGATGTGATATGATAACTGTCTTTAAGGATCTGAGATGGGAATTAGCTGCAGATGTGCTTAATATAACATTAAATATACACCCACATATAATTCCTAGAAGATGCTACTAGAGTCAAAATCATGTAATGTGATCAATTGATTGAAGTAGACAATGTGGAGTGAATTTATGAGTTAGAATAGACAGTAACACATAAATATGTTGATGCAAAATGATTTTAGGAGAACGACAAAAAAGTCATGTTCACTTCGCAAATTAGCTGGTAAAGCAAAAAAATGTAAGGTAGGGATCATTTGCCAAATATTTAGAAACATGACTTTTATTAAGTGCCAATCAGATTTTCTTTTTTCTTCTGCTTTCTTGATATGACTGTTTAAAGGAAATGTGAAATTCTAGCTTGCTATCTTTAGTTAATTTTGGAAAATGGCAGTTACCACTGATGAAGCGGAGATGTGAAACTGGTCAGGTTGGTTTGACAGTGGAGAAGCGGCAGCGGTGTTGGATTTAGGCAGATTTTATGTGCGGGGTCCATTTGGAACGGACCTGGATGTGAATGTTTTATACTGTTTTTATATCTGGATCTCTCTACTGTTCTCACTTCTAAAGAGATTAAAGAGTTGTTTTAGAGGTATACTCTTAGAGGTGTTACATTTGTTTTTCTTATGGTGCCACTGCAATACTGTATGGATTAAGCCTGAAGTGTTATGGAGGGGAAACGTCTGATTGATCTGATAAGGACCACTTGCATTGATTTGTGTGGATTGAAGAGCCTAACAGAAAAGCATACGAGGACCTTGCGAACTGGTTCTCTGGTCAGCCTCTATCTCAATTATTTTGGTGCTGGTGTGAAGAAACCTTCAGGAGTGAGCACTGAAGTTTGCAAGTATCAATCTGGCTTCAGTTAGTAATATGGATAGATGTTAAAACTTCTGACTTCTCTAGCTACATACTTGCTCTGATCCTTTAATCAGAAAAAATTGGGGTCACATAAGCCTTCTAAAGTATGCCAAAGTTTACCTTTATTCAATAAATATTAGGGATGGGACGAATCCACAATTTCTTCGAATCCGAATCCGGATCCGAATCTAAAAAGGTTCTCGAATATCTCGAACCTTTCGAATCCCGAATCTAACGAATCCTGCACATACGAATTGTGCGATCCGTGGTATAGTTGCCCGCAGTATAGGTAGCCAGGCATAGGTAGCGAGGTAAAGGTGCCTTCAGTATAGCTAGCTAGGTATGGGTGCCTTCAATATTGGTAGCTTTCAGTATAGGTAGCAAGGTATATGGGCCTTCAGTATAGGTAGCAGGGTATATGGGCCTTCAGTATAGGTAGCAGTGTATATGGGCCTTCAGTATAGGTAGCAGGGTATATGGGCCTTCAGTATAGGTAACAGGGTATATAGAGGCCTTAAGTATAGGTAGGTATGTAGGTAGGTATAGGGGCCTTTAGGTAGGTAAAGGGACCTTCAGTATAGGTAGCAGGGTATAGGGCCTTAAGTATAGGTAGGTATGTAGGTAGGTATAGGGGCCTTTAGGTAGGTAGGTAGGTAGGTAGGTACGTATAGGGGGCCTTTAGGTAGGTATAGTGGCCTGAAGGTAGGTAGGTAGGTATAGTGGCCGGTAGGTAGGTATAGTGTCCTGTAGGTAGGTAGGTAGTTAAAGGGACCTTCAGTATAGGTAGCAGGGTATAGGGCCTTAAGTATAGGTAGGTATGTAGGTAGGTAGGTATAGGGGCCTTTAGGTAGGTAGGTATAGGGGCCTTTAGGTAGGTAGGTAGGTACGTATAGGGGGCCTTTAGGTAGGTATAGTGGCCTGAAGGTAGGTAGGTAGGTAGAGTGGCCGGTAGGTAGGTAGGTATAGTGTCCTGTAGGTAGGTAGGTAGTTAAAGGGACCTTCAGTATAGGTAGCAGGGTATAGGGCCTTAAGTATAGGTAGGTATGTAGGTAGGTAGGTATAGGGGCCTTTAGGTAGGTAGGTATAGGGGCCTTTAGGTAGGTAGGCATGTATAGTGGGCCTTTAGGTAGGTAGGTAGGTATAGATGCCTGTAGGTAGGTATAGGGGCCTTTAGGTAGGTAGGTAGGTAGGTACATATAGGGGGCCTTTAGGTAGGTATAGGGGCCTGTAGGTAGGTAGGTATAGTGGCCGGTAGGTAGGTACGTATAGGGGGCCTTTAGGTAGGTATAGGAGCCTGTAGGTAGGTAGGTATAGTGGCCGGTAGGTACGTATAGGGGGCCTTTAGGTAGGTATAGGGGCCTGTAGGTAGGTAGGTATAGTGGCCGGTAGGTAGGTAGGTACATATAGGGGGCCTTTAGGTAGGTATAGGGGCCTGTAGGTAGGTATAGTGGCCGGTAGGTAGGTATAGGGGGCCTTTAGGTAGGTATAGGGGCCTGTAGGTAGGTAGGTATAGTGGCCGGTAGGTAGGTACGTATAGGGGGCCTTTAGGTAGGTATAGGGGCCTGTAAGTAGGTAGGTATAGTGGTAGGTAGGTAGGTGTCGCTCCCCCCGTGCCTCCTCCGCTCACCCCCACGGCCTCCTCCGTCCCCCGTGCCTCCCCCTTGCATAGAAGTGAGCATTGGCTCACCTAACACCTGGCCGGGATTCCCTACCTGCCGCCAGCGCAGAGCCACAAACCCGCAGACCTCTTGCTTCCTCCTCTGTTCCCTCTAGTGATCGGCATTTGCATACGCGTCATCACTGAAGCGCCGGGCGGTTACTAGAGGGAACAGAGGAGGAAGCAAGAGGTCTGCGGGTCTGCGGCTCTGCGCTGGCGGCAGGTAGGGAATCCCGGCCAGGTGTTAGGTGAGCCAATGCTCACATCTATGCAAGGGGCAAGCGGAGGAGGCGCGGAGGGGTCGGAAGAGGACGAGCCAGGGATCGGCGGTTGCGCGCGGGGATTCGGCGGATTCGTTAAGGGGGAAATGGCGTCGGGATTCGAATCCACGAATCTCGAATATTTCCCAATATTCGAGGGATTCGTGGATTCGCCGGATTCGTCGTCCCATCTCTAATAAATATCCACATCAAACCCCCATAAATACAACAATTATCAAAAATACTGCCCCAAACCAATTAAAAACACCATTTGCGGAGCATTCACAGCTGTATGCCTGTGTAACATAATATGGTGCACCTATATATATATATATATATATATATGCTGTAAACTTATCCTGGCCAGGAAATACATTATAACAGCATCACATGCATCCGCGCTTGCTCACTCCTCACACACTTGTGCCATAAGTGATGCAACGTTGGGGGGCCCCCTATAGAATAATGCAAAAGCGTGGAAGCACTAAAGCCAAGCCAGATACAGTTCCATCAGCTTTATGCAACAATTCATCTGCTGCTGTGTATAAAGAAGCAGTAGTGGTCGATCTCACCCGTCCTGCTGCATCACTGTTCGTTGAGGTAAGTCCCTGGGTTAGGGTACTGTGGCCATTTTAATCCTGCTCAGACGTGCACTGGGGCCGGCCATCAGTCCCCTCACATCAGTGCACACCGGCAAGTCAGGAACGCCAACCCGGGATTTCGTGGGCAGCGTGTGTGGAGAGGAGCTGCGTCACACGCACCAGCGTTAGCTCCGCCCACCGACGCGTTTCACGCCCTCATTGGGCGTTTCATCAGGGTGTGTCTGTTGCTGCTAACATCCAATCCTTTGTATCCTCCTTGGCTCCACCTTCCTCTCATTCGCCCTGTCACTCAAAGCCGGATAGACAGCTCCTTCGGGGGGTGGGCCAAGTGCAAGTTTCAGCTGGCTGATACACATTGCGTGGCAAGGCCATACACGGAGCTTTGCAGTCATACAAAGCGGGCGTTTAGCAAGTATCATTAATAGAGCGGTTAGGTAGGTCATTTCCAAAACCGAAATTACATACTGTGATGAGGCACGGGGAGCACGGAATCCGCATAGCACTGCATTCTTGCTTATAGCTACACTACCCATTGTATAGCATCAGTTATATTGCCCATCACAAATGCGTGTTGTCCCATCAGGTTATAGCTTCAGATCAAGCCCATTAATCGACAGTCCACATATTACTCACTGGTCAGATAGCTGTGATTCCTTAATTGCAGTATATCACTTGCATATATTTAAAGGCACATTCACAGATCTATTTTTATGGCACAGCAGAGTCACTGCGGATCCATTCACTCCTCATGCCTTACCCCTGTGACAGTCCTGGCTACATCATTTGGTACAGTCACTTTTCTTTGGGGCCCCAGTAAAGGGACAAACCGTCATGCATATTTGTTGATTTTGAGAAAGGGGGATAGATCCAATTCTGCATTGAGTCCTCCCGGAAAAACACTTCCGAGTTTAAAGATCCACATGGCCTCTTTGCAGTAGAGGACCTCATCAAAGTCTTCCCGTCTACCCGAAATTTTCAGACTATAGATTCCCTTCGCTGTGGTCCCTTTTATACTATTCTGATGGTGAACCCTGTAGTGATCATAGATTATTCCTGTTGCCTTCCCCCCAGTGATTTTACAGAAGTGCTCCAAGACTCTCTCTTTTAGAGCCCTTTTGGTTTTGCCGATGTATCTCAGACCGCACGGGCATTGTATCATGTACACTACTTTTTTGGTGTTACAGTTTATGAATGACCTTATAGTATATTCTTTTTCTCCCCTGCAGTCTGAGAAAACACCGGTATGGTCTACATAGGGACACATTTTACATTTTGAACATTTATACATTCTGGTCAAGCCATGTAGAGGGATTCCTCTGCAGCTCACTATGCACCAAACGATCCCTAAGGTTCACCATCAGAATAGTATATAAGGCACCTCAGCGAAGGGAATCTATAGTCTGAAAATTTCGGGTAGACGGGAAGACTTTGATGAGGTCCTCTACTGCAAAGAGGCCATGTGGATCTTTAAACTCGGAAGTGTTTTTCCGGGAGGACTCAATGCAGAATTGGACCTATCCCCGCTTTGTATGACTGCAAAGCTCCGTGTATGGCCTTGCCACGAAATGTGTATCAGCCAGCTGAAACTTGCACTTGGCCAACCCCCTGAAGGAGCTGTCTATCCGGCTTTGAGTGACAGGGCGAATGAGAGGAAGGTGGAGCCAAGGAGGATACAAAGGATTGGATGTTAGCAGCAACAGACACACCCTGATGAAACGCCCAATGAGGGCGTAAAACGCGTCGGTGGGCGGAGCTAACGCTGGTGCGTGTGACGCAGCTCCTCTCCACACACGCTGCCCACGAAATCTGATGGCCGGCCCCAGTGCACGTCTGAGCAGGATTAAAATGGCCACAGTACCCTAACCCAGGGACTTACCTCAACGAACAGTGATGCAGCAGGACGGGTGAGATCGACCACTACTGCTTCTTTATACGCAGCAGCAGATGAATTGTTGCATAAAGCTGATGGAACTGTATCTGGCTTGGCTTTAGTGCTTCCACGCTTTTGCATTATTCTATAGGGGGCCCCCCAACGTTGCATCACTTATGGCACAAGTGTGTGAGGAGTGAGCAAGCGCGGATGCATGTGATGCTGTTATAATGTATTTCCTGGCCAGGATAAGTTTACAGCATATATATATATAGGTGCACCATATTATGTTACACAGGCATACAGCTGTGAATGCTCCGCAAATGGTGTTTTTAATTGGTTTGGGGCAGTATTTTTGATAATGGTTGTATTTATGGGGGTTTGATGTGGATATTTATTGAATAAAGGTAAACCTTGGCATACTTTAGAAGGCTTATGTGACCCCAATTTTTTCTGATTAAAGGATTTGTATGTACTAGGGGTTAAGCCCTCCCCCAGATAGTCTTTGGTTGGGGTGTAGGAACCAAAATAATATCCACAAAATTAGCTATGTCCTTGCTTAATAATACTTGCTCTGATACCTGATGATGCAATGACCCTGATTTGCTAAAGAGAGCAGTGGAGGGTCTGTGTGATCCAGCAAACCAAGACTGTATTCTTTTAAAAATCTAATTGTGAGGATCCGCGCGGCTGCCTGCGCAGGCAGGCAGCCTTTTGACCACTGTTCAGATCTGCATTCTGCAGGTCTGTGGAAGAGAGTCCTTTTGTCAGTTGTGCAGCTTGCTGCTGAGGAATTTGCATACGTTTGTCATGCAGATTGCCTAGCCACATCCTTTGTGGGCTTGCTCTATAAAGAGCTATGTTTCCCACAGTAATTTGCTGGTCATAAGGGTTAGTTCCTGTGAAACACTCCGGAGAGGGTCAGCCTTGCTCTTTGTTTGAAGATTAGCTTAGAGTAATTCCTGGGACTGCACTAGGCAGGTTTCCCTAGTGCAGTTAGGATTGCTTATCTGTGTTGTTTGTCTGTTGCGATTGTCCTGTCCCAGCGGTGGTCGACAGGAAATCGTTCTGTGTGTCTAAGTGCTAACCTGAACAGCGGTTGTTACTGGTAGCCCCTTCTGTTCTGTCTTCCTGGATCGCACTAGCCTCTTGCGCTAGTGCTGTGGATCCTTCTGTTCTGTCTGCCTGGATCGCACTCGCCTTGCGCTAGTGCTGTGGATCCTTCTGGCTCCCTGGATCGCACTAGCCTCTTTCGCTAGTGCTGTGGATCCCATCTCTCGCTTGTTCCTGTTTCCGTGTGTCTGTCTTGTCTGCTACGAACGCTTGCTGGAGGCTCGGTGAGGTAACCGTTAAGCAAGCGCTCGCGTCTTCTGTTTCATGTTTGTCTGTCGGTGGTTAGTTAGGCGTGCTTGTCTCTATTGTGCTTATCACGTGGAGACCACGCATAAATGCGTGCACTGCTGTGAATGAGTGCGGTGTTCGCGTTTAGCTAGCGTTTGTTATTTTCCGTATCTCCTTGTATGATTTGCTGTGCCTTTGCTACTCTCGTGCTCTGCCTTGCTGTAGCCTTGTGTCACCTCTAGCAATCGCCTCTCTCGCGATTGCGTTCCTACTTCATATCTGCTGTTGTGTATGCACAGTCGCGGGTTGGCGACTAGTTTGGTGCACACACACATACAATATGTCCCTGTGCTCATTCTCTTCCGCAATCGCTTCTCTTGCGATTGCGTTCTCACTTGGTTTCTTCTGTTGTGTGTCCACCGTCGCAGGTGGCGGCTAGATTGGTGGACAAACATACATTCCTCATCTGTGCTTATTCGGTCTTGTGTCGCTGTTAGCAATCGCCATCTCCGGCGATTGCCTTCTCGCTTTGTCTTCCTAGTTGTGTGTTCATCGTCGCAGGGTGGCGACTAGTTTGGTGAACACACATACCCTCTATCACTTTGATCTCTCCCTTTCAGGGCTATCTTGCCATGCGTTTCTGCCCTTCGTGCAATTCCTGTCTGGCGTGTGTGGCATGGCAGAGGAGCTGTTCCTCTGCACTCCACAGCTCCCCCTGCTGACAGGAATTTCCCTCTACAGGTGCTTTGCACCTTTTGCTGGGTTCCTGCAAATTATACGCTTGTGGAGGATTTCCGCGGTGTCAGCGCACATCTTGTGCGCTAATCACGGAGAGAATTCCACAATAGTTACACTAATGCTTGCTGTTTAGTGTCAGATGCCTGAGATGTGTCAGATGCCTGAAATCTTTATCTATGTCATGACAGATTATAGTAGGATTGATAAAAGTTGGATGTGCGACTGTAGTAGTTTACACTGCAATTGCTGGTCAGAATTACAATCACGTGACCTCTGTGTCTTCATTATGATCTGATATGATACAGGGGAGAACTGAAAACCTTTGCTTGATCACACAGGTTCTTCATCTCTCACAAACCACAGGAAACCAAGGACAATGAGTAGTGAAAATGAAGAAAAAGA
Source organism: Hyperolius riggenbachi (assembly GCF_040937935.1). Taxonomy (NCBI): domain Eukaryota; kingdom Metazoa; phylum Chordata; class Amphibia; order Anura; family Hyperoliidae; genus Hyperolius; species Hyperolius riggenbachi. The sequence goes on from NC_090646.1 coordinate 169,491,944, forward strand.
GTGGGGTAAGAATAAGAACGGGGTCACAGAGGCAGCAGCTATTGCAGCAACTCTTAAATCTCTGTTTCAAAGGGCTCAGCTAGGACCCTCCCTCAGATGCTGATTGTTAGTGCTTTAGTGATAATGAATACTAATTTGTGTACATTGCAAACAGAAAATCAATAATTGGGCCATCTGCTACTGTCTCCGCCCAAACCTGTATCCTGTGAGTTTTAGTAGAAGTCCTATGTCTCATGTGACATGATTGCTTGAGCCGGTGTGCCATGCCCAAAGCAAACAGATGTGAGAGTAGTAGTAGGCACACTACTGAGGGAATTAAGTTCAGTTATCGATAAACCCCTTTATCTTTTCTTTTGTAACTCTCTTTCAACTGGCAGAGTTCTGGTAGATTGGCGTACAGCCCAGGTTTTCTCGTTATTTAACCACTTGAGGACCACAGTGCTAAACCCCCCTAAAGACCAGGCTGTTTTTTCTGTAATTGGCCACTGCAGCTTTAAAGCCAAGCTGCAGGGCCGCACAACACAGCAGAGGAGTGATCCCCCCCTTTTTATCAATATTTATGTTATTTTTTTAAATAATTTTTTACTATTTCTTTATTATTATTTTTTTAAACCCTCCCACCCCCCAGCCGGCCAATCCTGGTGATCGGCTGTCATAGGCTTCTGCCTATGAGAGCTAATCGCTCTCTTGTCCCCCAGGGGGACAGCCGTGTCACATGGCTGTCCCCAGTATAGCGCTGCTGCCGATCGCAGCGCTGTACATGTAAATAGACGGCGATTACGCCGTCTAACAGTCTTCCGATCGGCAATCGCCGCTCGGAGACTGAAGAGGGGGCGGAGCTCCGCCTCCCGAGCAGGAGATGCACGCGCATCCTGCGCGCGATCTCCTGCAAACTGCAGCCCCAGGACTTGATGCCAATTGGCGGCCACGCCCATGGGTCAATACTTGGTCTAGTACTCTTCAATGTATTTATTAATGATCTAGTAGATGCAGTAGAAAGCAATGTTGCTATTTTTGCAGATGATGCAAAATTGTGCAGAATCATCAACTCACAGAAAAATAGTGACATATTGGATAGGATGGCTATATGGGCACATAAATGGCAGATGAAATTCAGTGTTGAAAAATGTAAAGTCATGTATCTTGGTCGTACCAATGGTCTAGCACCATACAAAATAAACGGACACAGATGGGGGCATAAACTTGGAGAAGGACTTAGGAGTACTGATCGACAAGAAGTTAAATAATTGTATTCAATGCCAAGCCGCTGCAGCTAAAGCAAATACAATTTTGGGGTGCATTAAAAGGGAAATTAAAATGCGAGATGCTAGCATAATATTGCCCATGTTTAACTCTCTAGTAAGGCCACATCTGGAATATGGAATTCAGTTCTGGGCACCACAATATAGGAAAGATATTGCAGTTTTAGAGCAGGTGCAGAGACGAGCAACAAAATTGATACGTGGGATGGAAGGTCTCACTTACCAAGAAAATTTAGATAAACTAGGTTTGTTTAGTGTGGCAAAAAGACGCCTCAGAGGGGATCTAATTAACATGTATAAATACATCAGAGGGCAATATAAAAGATTGGCGGATGAGCTTTTTGTCCCTAGGTTTTCACAAAGGACTAGAGGACATGATCTGTGCATTGAGGAAAAACGTTTTAGACATTTATTTAGGAAAGGGTTCTTTACAGTAAGAGTGACTAAGATGTGGAATGCATTGCCACAGGAGGTAGTTATGGCAAATTCTATATCTGCATTTAAAGGCGGCTTAGATGCTTTTCTTGCGTTGAAAGACATCCGTGGCTATAATTACTAGGCAATGCCCAGTGGTGTTGATCCAGGGATTTTATCTGATTGCCATCTGGAGTCGGGAAGGAATTTTTTCCCTTTTGGTGCTAATTATGCCTTGTAAGGGTTTTTCACCTTCCTCTGGATCAACAGGGATATGTGAGGGAGCAGGCTGGTGTTGTACTTTATTTTCTGGTTGAACTCGATGGACATATTTTTTTTTCAACCCAAATAACTATGAAAAAACTTTTATAATTGACTACCACTTTAAGAATAATCTCTGCTAGAAGCAAACCTGCTGTTTGTCCCAAATCAATTCAACGGAAAGCCAAGCACAAAATTCAAATATCGTTTTTTGTCAGTTCCCTCTAGCCTTGTGCTTCCTTGACTAGGACACTATAGACTGAGCCAATCAGCCTTTTATCTTTACTTGAGCACCTCTCTCAGGGAGTACTCCAAATCCTGGATTTGCTTTACTTTGTCACTGGAGCACTTGTCTCAGATAGAACTCCAAATCCCAGAGCGGAGTTTTTAAAATAGCAGTACAGAGGAGAAAACTCTGCAACATATATGAATACCATTAATCGCTTTCCCAGACACTCTCTGCCTGCAACTGCCACAGTACATACAGAGCTACTGTACATTTTGTGAGAGTAGGGCTCATATATAATGTAAAATTATCACATTTTATATATAAAATGTAAAATTACATTAAACCTGATGTGGTAATTTGACTACATGCCATTTGGTCATGCAAAATTAGTGCTCCATGCTTAGTTATCCTTTTTAAATGCTTACATCAATAATTAGCTGAATTGCACAATGTAAATCTCATGTAGAATATTGTTAAATAATATAATTAAATGCAGAGCTCCACAAAAACAAATTATTTCCATTTTTTTACAAATTTGGGTAGTGTGCATAGGCTTTCCTGTCCCCTGTAGCCCTTTATCTTTAGAGATGCGTGTTTTTAGCAGGGAGATCATCAAACCACTATGCATGGTGGATGACAACAGGGCTCTCAGGGGGGGAAGCAGGAAATTTGGGCGCATGAGGCAGGTGGACAAAAAGGGCGCCGCCATTCACTCCCATAATAAATATCGTTTAATCGGCGCCCAACAGGAAAAAAGGGCGCCGGAGAAAAATAACGTTTTAAAAGCGGCGCCCGGAGACTTTTAATGTTTTATAACGGTTTCTCATGATTACACATTATTTAATGATTTATAATTTTTTAAACATTATTTTTAAATGAAAAACAGTACAATATTTTTTAAAAACATTACTTTTAAACGAAAAACCGTACAATATTTTTTTTTTTTTTACATTTTTAAATGAAAAACCGCATCATATTTTTTTAAAACGTTATTAATGCTTATCACAGGGGGGTCTTAGGTTTAGGCACCACCAGGGGGGTCTTAGGTTTAGGCACCAACAGGGGGGTCTTAGGTTTAGGCACCAACAGGGGGGTCTTAGGTTTAGGCACCAACAGGGGGGTCTTAGGTTTAGGCACCAACAGGGGGGTCTTAGGTTTAGGCACCAACAGGGGGGTCTTAGGTTTAGGCACCAACAGGGGGGTCTTAGGTTTAGGCACCAACAGGGGGGTCTTAGGTTTAGGCACCAACAGGGGGGTCTTAGGTTTAGGCACCAACAGGGGGGTCTTAGGGTTAGGCACCAACAGGGGGGTCTAGGGGTTAGGGATAGGTACAGGGAGGGTTCTGTGTGAGAGTAGGGCTAGGTATAGCTTTAGTAAAATTCTTATTAATGTTTTATAAAACGTTATTATAAATTTCAATTTTTAAACAGGGAAGATTAACGTTTTTAAAATTGCTGATTTTATACACATTATTTAATGATTTATAACTTTATAAAACATTATTTTTAAACAAAATATAACACAAATTTTTTTTAAACTTTATTCATGATTATCTTTTAAAACCCTGCGCCCTTTTTTTCCCGGCGCCCTTTTTTAACGTACGCCTCAGGGGAGCTGAATATTCTACTTCAGTGTTTCTCAACATTTTATTGGTATGTACCCCTTTTAAAACCCTGAACTCACCAAGTACCCCCTAGCATAGTAAACATTATTACAAGTACCCCTTAACAAATATACTGTATATTTAATCGTAGTGCATGATAATTAGTTCTAAACAATTTTTCAAGCATTTACTATTACTTTTAATTCACCAAAATACTAATGTGGTGTTGTTTAAATAAGATTTATCATTTTCTAAAACTCTACATTTGTTATTCTTGGTTAAGTATATCAAGCCTGAGTACCCCCTGGAACCATCAGAAGTACCCCCTGGGGTGCGCGCACCACATGTTGAGAACCTAGGTTCTACTTCATTTCTCCTTTACTTCAATATTTTCCATCAAATCTCATGCTGATGGCTTTTTATCTCTTCCTTTCTCCGGCTTGATTTGTCACTTCATTTTCCTCCAGTCTTCTTCCTTTCTCTTTCTTTCTTCTCACCCTCCTTCCTCCCTTCTTCTTCCATTTTCCTCCTCTTTCACCCCTTTTCCTCTTCCCCTTTCTCTCCCTCCCACCATCCCCTGATCCTGCTATTCCTGCTTGTGCATTAATTGCCATGCCTCCTCTGGGAGATCAGAAAACTTCTAAGCATGGTGGATGACAACAGGGCTCTCAGGGGAGCTGAATATTCTACTTTTTTTTCTCTTTTACTTCAGAAATTTCCAACAAATAATCTCATGCTGATTGCTTGTTTTCTCTTCCTTTCTCTGGCTTGATTTGTCACTTCATTTTTTGTCACTTCATTTTTTGTTACTTCATTTTCTTCCAGTCTTCTTATCTTCCCTTTATTTCTTCTCTGTCTCTTCCTCCCTTCATCTTCCCTTTTCCCTCCTCTTTCTCCCCTTTTCCCTTCCCCTTCCTCCCTCCCATCCCCTGATCCTGCTATTTCTGCTTGTGCATTGCTTGTCAAGCCTCCTTTGGTAAATCAGAAAACTCCTATGCATGGTGGATGACAACAGGGCTCTCAGGGGAGCTGAATATTCTACTTCCTTCCTCTTTTACGTCAAAAGTTTCCATCAAATATCATGCTGATGGCTTTTCCTCTCATTTTTTTTCTCCAGTTTGATTAGTCACTTAAATTTCACCCAGTCTTCTTCCCTTTCTCTTCCCCCCCCCCTCCCTTTTGTCCCCCTCTTCCCCTTCCTTCCTTTTTCCTCCATCCCCTGATCCTGCTATTCCTACTTGTGCATTGCTTACCATGCCTCCTCTGCTTGTTTTATTTTTATTTTTAGATACCAGTTCATAATTTGAGCTATAAAGACTTAAGCTGAAGAAACTCCTGAAGAAGTGAACTCAAAAATCTTTTTGTTTAGGAAATGTGTCAAGAATTAATTGCAACTTGGATAACCTATATCTATATGATGTAAAAAACACTAAGGCTACTATATTCCACTACGGACCTGTATGGTTTTAGGTGCAGGTATTCGCTTAGATTAGGACTATTATCCTGTTTTGCTCTTTAGAAATTTGAAGTGACTATTTATGAAATTTGATATTTCTCTATTGATTTGTGATACCTGCTGTTGGTAATACTGTGTATATACCATTTTAATATTGTTATGTCTTTTTGTTTAATAAAATTCAGATTTTATTCTAAATTACCTGATTTACAAATCTTTAATTCTTCATAGTGCATTGTAACATTTTATTCCCTGATTAACAATTCCAGATAGCCTGACAATATAACATTAGCATCTTCTGTGGGTTGTGGTGAGGTTCTATCATATACTTACCTTTATCAATAATGACCCGAATGGTCTTATATCTAAATGGACTGTGTGATTCAAATATCTTGATATAGCTGGAAGCAGCTCATCAAGTTAATGAATTCAAATTGTAGTTACTGGCTTGTTGTGCACCTGGGGGACCTGTAGTAACCACATAATCCACACTTACCCTAGACCTAATCTACTGCCCAATACCTAAACTTAACCTACCTTCTCTCTTAAGCTGAAGTCTAACCTCACCTCTTCCTGACTACTGCACACTAGACAGCCAGAACTAAAACTTCCTGTCAAGAACCGGCCCACGGCACGCCTGCGTATACGGTTCCCGACTGCGGGTTTGACCAGATTGAGAGGGGAAGCAGCCTTAGTCAAGCTAAAACAAGGCTGGGACCCCTCAGAACACCTCTCACTGCCACCACTAGCGGTTCGCTAGACACTTCCACTCTGCTGTCGAGTCCTCAGCACGCACTCCGCGTTTTCGTATTTGGGTCAGCTTTGCGCTTAGGCCAAATACGGGAACGCCACGCACCCACACACACACACACAGTTGCAATCTTACACTGTCGTGAAGCAAAGACCCACTAACAGTCGTTCCGAACGATACTGTTAGCCACTCTGCTGTCGCTACTCGCACTGGCGTTGTTCGTACGTTGGGTCAGCTGCGCGCTTAGGCCAACGTATGACAAACGCCCCCACACACAATGCAATTACAATTTCATACGGTAGTGTTGCTCAAGCGTACAATTAGGCATGAACTTATACACGGTTACACTTCAGTCTCTTCTAGGCTATGAGTGTTAGTTTAGTACGGCAGAAGTCAAACTTATTAAATAATAATTTAATATTCTAGAGAAACATAGAACAATGCAGAACTTAATATATACAAAAAGATTACAAAAAACTAAGTAAAAATAGTTACAAGATAAAAGTTACAAAGATAACAGGTTACAAAGATACAACACCAAGCAATTTGCTTACCAAAAATACAGGAATCCAGATAGAAGAACCTTGGACTTTTGTGGACGGACACAATTCTGGTTAGACCAGGAGTTCACTAGCTTGGGCCAGGAGACCGGCTGCCACTACCGTCAGAAGAGAACTCATTTGAGGTAGATGTCCCCTGGTTTTTATAATGAAATATTCGCCTCGAGGCTGTAAGCCTGTGTGGACGGGGGGAAGCTAGATTTAATTACATCCTCAGTCATAATTGGATCTCCAGAGATCTAACATCCACCTGCGAAAAATGTACAATAGCCCACATACATGAAAAGATTTCCCTAGTCCACGTTACAGGTGACAACCCCATTGTTGACAGTACTTCCTAGCTGATCAAAGATAAGGAGGTTGCACCTCCACCAATAATTCAATTTCCACAGGTAGAAAATGGTATCAAAAGGACTTCACCCCTTCCATAATTTCCAGTAGCTGTCAAATACATTTCAAACATTCAGGTGTCAGCTTCCCCCTTTCCTCAAGACTCTTAGCAGGCTTTCCTTGTATAATGGGACAATAGCTGACACCAGACTCAAAAGCCATGCCGACCAGCCTATTCTTCCTCAATTGGCCGCTAATTAGCAGTACACACAGTTTCCCCGGCTGGACAATGAGGGCAGAGGTAATGTACATTTACATGCAGACTTACATTATCCTTCAGACTACTCTGGCCAGGTGGCCAATTACTACCAAGCACAATACACATCTGAGGTTTTACCCAGTAGACAGAAAAAAGACAGAAATATGTTCTGTTATTATCCTTAACATTATCAGCACCCCAATATATCACCACACCTCCCCTCTTTAGAATGGGGCAAGGCAGATGATCTTCCCAGATTATCCTGCCTGCGCCTACATTGTTGGTTCTGCTTGACGGGACAACCCGTCCGCATTCCCATGATTGCTCCCCTTCCTATGTTGAATGGTGAAGCTATATTGTTGGAGAACCAAGCTCCATCTCAGCAATTTTCCATTGTCACCAGAAACCCGATGTAACCAACTAAGAGGGTTGTGGTCGGTGACGACCGTGAATACGCGACCATAGAGACAGTGCTGCAGCTGGGGGAGGGTTCCAACCGTCGCTACACGCACTTTCTCTATAGTGGCAGGAGCTATCTCTCGGTCCCTTTGGGGAACGATTCTCTGCCGGGCTGCCTCCTCCACTTCGGACAGCTCAGAGGGAATAACTTCCCAGAACCCTCTCAGCCCGCCCCTCCCAGCTGGTGACCTGCTGGCTAGCCCCCTGAGCTCTTCCAGGCTGCTGTCAAATCGAACAGCCCCAGAGAGCTCAGGGCTGCCTGTCACACATTCCAGGAAGGCTGCAGACGGAGAGGCTCCTGGGCCCTCCAGGCCAGGTTCCGGATTGGATGTGGCTGACCCAGCAACATTTGCCACTTCAGTGGACAGTCCCTCTGCTGTAGACTCGCTAGCGCTGCGGGTTACCACTGCAGCGGAGGGAGCGTCCACATTACACGTATCATAAACCACATCACCTTTGGTCTGGAAACCATCTGAAGGGGAAGGATCTGGCCTAGTGCCATCTGCCCCTTCAGTGGACAGTCCACCTGCTGCAGCCCAGTGAGCGCCGCTGGTTACTCCTGCAGCTGACGGAGTGTCCACATGACACACAGCATTATGTAGTACAACACATATGACAGCAGCATTATCAGCCCTACATATATTGTCATTTGGGACATCACATAAAACATCAACATTATCTGCAGCATTACACCCATTGCTACTCAGCACTTCACAAGTATCATCAACAGTTCCTGCCTCGATCGCCTCGATAGTCCGTGCGTCATAAATGACCTCATCAGTTTCTGCATTCTTGGTATCAACAGGTTCCACTCCAGGCCTAGGCACTGGAGACTCACTAGGGCTGGCTCCTAGTACACAGTCCGTAGCCCCTGGGGCCTCGCCAGCATTCCCCACTTGCACAGCATTATCAAACAGTACCTTGCAAGAGTCCTGAACTTCTGCTAAGGGTGCAGGCCCCACAGGGTTTGGGGTAGGCTCATACCGGGCCACTAACCGTCCCAGGTCAGTACCCAGCAAAACGTTGGTGGGGATTTTGTCAGTTACCCCAACTTCTTTCAGTCCACTGCCGGCCCCCCAATCCAGGTGGACCAAGGCGGTGGGTATGGCTGGGGTGACACCCCCAATTCCTCTGACAGCAATCATTTTCCCAGGTATGTACTGCTCTGGGTTCACAAGCTGGGGATGTATGAGAGTCACTTCTGCTCCAGTGTCTCTCAGCCCAGTGGCAACTGTACCCCCAACCGAGACAAGCTGCAGATTCTCTGCATAGCCAGTGGCATTCCTGGTAGCACACAAAGCCGTTGGGACTTCACTGGGGTTTGAGGCCTCACTGGATTTTGGGGCCTCCCTCTTCCTCTCTGGGCAAGTCATGCTGATATGACCCACCCTGTCACATACAAAGCATTTCCGAGTGTCAGTGGTTGGTTGCCTGAATCCAGGAGACAGCGGTGCTTGCCTCCTCTGGGTGCTGGGTGAAACAGGTTTAGCCATCTGTTCTCCTCTCCAGCTGGGCGTAGTAGTCCTCCGGGACTCAGGTGCTCTATGGGCGGTGTAGGCATCGGCCATTTCCGCAGCCTCATCCACTGTCTTTGGTTCTCGATCCAGCACAAACAGCCGGACCTCAACAGGACAGGTGTGTAGAAACTGGTCTTTTATCATCAGCTCCTGCAGGGCATCCAAGGTTTTAACTGACAGTCCTTTTAGCCACTGCTGGAAGGCAGTGCGCAGGTTGCAAGCATGATCCAGGTAGCTGTCATTAGGACCCCGCTGCACTGTCCTGAAACGTTTTCGATACACCTCTGGCGTGAGGTGGTATCGTGCAATGATGGCTTTCTTAATTGCCTCAAAGTCTGTTTCTTCCTCCTGGGGGAGACTCACAAACGCCTCCAGGGCCTTGCCTCTCAGCCCTGGTGTGAGGTATCTTGCCCACTGCTCACGGGGCACCCCATACTGCCGACAAGTCCTTTCAAACCCCTGTAGGAAAGTGTCTATGTCAGAGTCCTTGTCCATAGCGGGGAACTTATCCAGGGGGATTCTGTGGACTCGCTCACCTTCGTGTTCTGCGGGTCCAGCAGACCGGTTCTGCTGCTAAAGTTTAGCCAGCTCCAGCTGGTGTCTCCGTTCAGCACTTTCCCTCTCGGCCTGGTGTCGCCGTTCAGCTCTTCCCTCCTCTGCCTGTCGGTGCAGTAGGATCAGCTTTAGGCGCAGTTCAGGATCAGCTGAGTTCAGTAGCTGTAGATCAGCTTCCAGAGATGGCATCTCCCTGCTTGGTGGATCGTCCAGGACATCGTCTCCACTTGCATTCTGTGGCGTGAGCGATTCCTCCTTTGGCGTGTCGTGAGCTGCATCCGCTGACGTTGAAGTACGGGCTTGCTCTGCCTCATCATGCTCCTCGAGGGCACGAACCAACTGCTCCTTAGTCTGGCCGCTCACCGTCTCGATGCCTTTGTGCTCACACAGGTGGAGTAGCATCTCTTTATTTTGCCTTGCATAGCTGGATGCTTTCTGAGCCATCATGTTGCAAAAAAGAAAAAGAAAAAAGGGGGGAAGGGAAAGCAAATACCCAGTGTGCATCTTTGAACAAAAAAAACGTATATAGATTCTGCACTGAGTAGACTTCTGTAGGCTAGTTGCTTCTAGCAAACTTCCAACCTTTAGTACTCAGAATAGCGAGCTAAACTGCGTACTAATGTACCAAACGATGCCACCACTGCCAGCCAATTATGTCAGGAACCGGCCCGCGGCACGCCTGCGTATACGGTTCCCGACTGCGGGTTTGACCAGATTGAGAGGGGAAGCAGCCTTAGTCAAGCTAAAACAAGGCTGGGACCCCTCAGAACACCTCTCACTGCCACCACTAGCGGTTCGCTAGCCACTTCCACTCTGCTGTCGAGTCCTCAGCGCGCACTCCGCGTTTTCGTATTTGGGTCAGCTTTGCGCTTAGGCCAAATACGGGAACGCCACGCACCCACACACACACACAGTTGCAATCTTACACTGTCGTGAAGCAAAGACCCACTAACAGTCGTTCCGAACGATACTGTTAGACACTCTGCTGTCGCTACTCGCACTGGCGTTGTTCGTACGTTGGGTCAGCTGCGCGCTTAGGCCAACGTATGACAAACGCCCCCACACACAATGCAATTACAATTTCATACGGTAGTGTTGCTCAAGCGTACAATTAGGCATGAACTTATACACGGTTACACTTCAGTCTCTTCTAGGCTATGAGTGTTAGTTTAGTACGGCAGAAGTCAAACTTATTAAATAATAATTTAATATTCTAGAGAAACATAGAACAATGCAGAACTTAATATATACAAAAAGATTACAAAAAACTAAGTAAAAATAGTTACAAGATAAAAGTTACAAAGATAACAGGTTACAAAGATACAACACCAAGCAATTTGCTTACCAAAAATACAGGAATCCAGATAGAAGAACCTTGGACTTTTGTGGACGGACACAATTCTGGTTAGACCAGGAGTTCACTAGCTTGGGCCAGGAGACCGGCTGCCACTACCGTCAGAAGAGAACTCATTTGAGGTAGATGTCCCCTGGTTTTTATAATGGAATATTCGCCTCGAGGCTGTAAGCCTGTGTGGACGAGGGGAAGCTAGATTTAATTACATCCTCAGTCATAATTGGATCTCCAGAGATCTAACATCCACCTGCGAAAAATGTACAATAGCCCACATACATGAAAAGATTTCCCTAGTCCACGTTACAGGTGACAACCCCATTGTTGACAGTACTTCCTAGCTGATCAAAGATAAGGAGGTTGCACCTCCACCAATAATTCAATTTCCACAGGTAGAAAATGGTATCAAAAGGACTTCACCCCTTCCATAATTTCCAGTAGCTGTCAAATACATTTCAAACATTCAGGTGTCAGCTTCCCCCTTTCCTCAAGACTCTTAGCAGGCTTTCCTTGTATAATGGGACAATAGCTGACACCAGACTCAAAAGCCATGCCGACCAGCCTATTCTTCCTCAATTGGCCGCTAATTAGCAGTACACACAGTTTCCCCGGCTGGACAATGAGGGCAGAGGTAATGTACATTTACATGCAGACTTACATTATCCTTCAGACTACTCTGGCCAGGTGGCCAATTACTACCAAGCACAATACACATCTGAGGTTTTACCCAGTAGACAGAAAAAAGACAGAAATATGTTCTGTTATTATCCTTAACATTATCAGCACCCCAATATATCACCACACTTCCCCCTAAACCTTAATCCTTTTTCTACTCCTAAAGCCTAACCCCAGTCTAACCTTTCAACTACCATAAATAGTTTGCCTAACCCCACAATATAATAATCACGTAATATTTGTCTAACTCCAAACTACCATTAACTAACCCCAACATAACCCAGTAGCTTCTCCTGAACACAAAGTCTAATTCTCACCTCTCCAGCTTAAAGGGGAACTGAAGTAAGAGGTATACGGAGGCTGCCATATTTATTTCGTTTTAATCAATACCAGTTGCCTGGCAGCCCTGCTGGTCTATTTATCTGCAGCAGTATCTAAATAACACCAGAAACAAGCATGCAGCTAGTCTTGTCAGATCTGACTTTAAAGTCAGAAACACCTGATCTGCTGCACGCTTGTTCAGGGACTATGGCTAATAGTATTAGAGGCAGAGGATCAGCAGGGCGGCCAGGCAACTGGTATTGATTAAAAGGAAATAAATATGGCAGCCTCCGTATACCTCTTACTTCAGTTCCCCTTTAAACCCCATAAATGAATGATACTTACGTGAAGCAATAGTTTGCCTCCTTGGCTATGAACCCAGTTGAAACTACAGCTTTGAATATAACCACAATGCAACTGCAACACCCTTTTCCCCTGTGAATTGATGCTTTACATTATGATATAAAAAAGACATGACAAGTAGAGGACTCATCAAGCTTCCTTTATTTTATAGGAGAGGAGAAGGAATGAGCTGATAGGAGGAGAAAGGAGATTATAAAAGAAGATAGGAGAGTAGGGGGAAGATGAGGAATAGAGAAGAGAGAGAAGAGAAGAAGAAAGGAGGAGGAGATGAGAAGGGATAAGAGGTGAGAGAAGGAGAGGAAAGGAGGTGTTAGGAGAGGATATAAAAGGAGATGAAGAGAAAAGATGATAGGAAAGGGGGAGGGGAGGGAGAGAGGTGGACAAGGAAAGGAGGGGAAGGTCACATTGGCAAAGTCTAGGAACACTAGTTAGAACCCATGTAAGATTCCAATTTAATCATTATAAAGACATTTGTAGTAATTATCTGACTTTTGATTAGTTAAGTTCACAGAGCATTTTCTTTAACATGGCAAATGTGTTCAGCAAGCGCTGATTCCCGTTCTCTGCTTAGCAGGGGTTAGAACTGAATAGCAAAGCCTAATGCATGTATATATTTATGATGATAAATGTTACTGGCCTATTCCTCTGTGTATTTCAGCACAAGTCACAGCGGAAAATGGATAAATGGAAAGTAAATTGCCAGTGACCATTCCTCTCAACCTATGACCATTGCTTAAAGGCTCTTCACAACATCAGTAGCTGCCGTGATCCTGTCACAGCTTTACCAGGCAGCTGAAAACACTAAAGATCTTCTATAAATTTAGGAGTCTGACAGCTTCATGAAATTTTAACATACATTCATTTACACATCTATATAAACCCTAATGGAATGAATGAAATATACATTTGCTGTGTTTGAAGTAATCCTGTTTGAAATGAATTGGTAATGGCACACACACATGCGCCCACACGCTTTAAGATGAGCTGGCATTGGGGATGTGTACTTACTCTCCCCTCCCTATTCTGTTGTTATAAATAAGAATGCTGGATGATCCATGCACATTATTGAAAGGCAACAGGAATGTACTGTATATTTTATTTTGTATTTGCATTAGGAAATGTTGAAACGTAGAGAACGTATGCAACCACCATAGGCAGTGGCCAAGCTATGGTACTGTGTGTCCTAGTGTAAGTTTCATTTCCTCTCTCAAGCACTGTATACAGGCCCGTTTCTACGGGCATGCGAATAGTGCAATCGACTGGGGCGCTGGATAGCGTGGCAGGAAGGTGGGCGCAGCGGTGGGGGAAGCAGGCATAGCGTAGTTACATCTCACCTTCCACAATCTTTTCATGCACACAGCCTCTATCTTTTTCCTGTCCCCGGCATCCATCACATTGGTAACAGCACCCCCTGTGATGACGTGACTGCATGTCATCACAGGGGGCGCTGTAACCAATGCGGCGGACACCTGGGACAGGAAAAAGATAGATTGCGTGTGCTGATCGCAGAAGGTGAGTCATAACTCCGCTATGCCTGCTCTCCTCACCACTGCGCTGATGCTTGGCTACCTATACTAGAGGCATCTACCTAACTAACCTATACTGGGGAACCTACTTATCTAACCTATACTTAGGCACCTACCTATCTAACCTATACTGGGGCACCTACCTATCTAACCTATACTGGGGGAACCTACCTATCTAACCTATACTGGGGGAACCTACCTATCTAACCTATTAATGGGGGAACCTACCTATCTAACCTATACTGGGGGAACCTAACTATCTAACCTACACTGGAGGAACCTACCTATCTAACCTATTACTGGGGGAACCTAACTATCTAACCTATACTGGGGGAACCTACCTATCTAACCTATACTTGGGGACACCTATACTGGCTATCTATATTGGAGGTACCTACCTAGCTATCCTATACTGGGGGCAACTATGCCTGGCTACCTACACTGGGGGGGGGGGACCTATAGCTGGCTAACTATACTGTGGGGGCAACTAGACCTGGCTAACCTATACTGCAGGCACCTATATCTGTCTCCATGGTCAGGGGAGGGTGCAATTCTTACACCCTCGCCCTGCTGCACACAGGGGGCGCTGTAACCAGTGCGATGGACACCTGGGACAGGAAGAAGATAGAGATTGCGTGTGCTGATCGCAGAAGGTGAGTCATAACTCCGCTATGCTTGCTCTCCCCACCACTGCGCTGATGCTTGGCTACCTATACTAGAGGCATCTACCTAACTAACCTATACTGGGGAACCTACTTATCTAACCTATACTTAGGCACCTAGCTATCTAACCTATACTGGGGCACCTACCTATCTAACCTATACTGGGGGAACCTACCTATCTAACCTATACTGGGGGAACCTACCTATCTAACCTATTAATGGGGGAACCTACCTATCTAACCTACACTGGAGGAACCTACCTATCTAACCTATTACTGGGGGAACCTACCTATCTAACCTATACTGGGGGAACCTACCTATCTAACCTATACTTGGGGACACCTATACTGGCTATCTATATTGGAGGTACCTACCTAGCTAACCTATACTGGGGGCAACTATGCCTGGCTACCTACACTGGGGGGGGGGGACCTATAGCTGGCTAACTATACTGTGGGGGCAACTAGACCTGGCTAGCCTATACTGCAGGCACCTATATCTGGCTCCATGGTGGGGGGAGGGTGCAATTCTTACACCCTCGCCCTGCTGCAATTTAGCCCCCAAACTGCCCTAACTGTATACATCACAATGGCTGGACTGGCGTACAGTCCATCTTTTCACGTTCTTTAAGAAGGGCAAAAATTCAAAGGAAATGATAGACCTGTAAGCTTAGCATCAGTTGTGTGCAGGAGCGTAACGACAGGGGAGCAGCCCCTTATTGCCTTTTGGATTACCACAGTACCTAGATGTTACTTTCTGTATGTAAACTTCTTCAGCTAAATATCCTGTTTTTAAAATATGGTTAAATGAGCTACAACAGATGAAACAAAGGAGTTTCTAGCAGTGGCGCAGCAATAGGACATGCAGAGGTTGTGACTGCACTGGGGCCCCATAGATCAGAGGGCCCACTAGGGCTTCATCTTATTAGCTTTTCATTGGTACTATGCTAGTAATTAACACCTCTATATGTGCACTCCATAGTTGTAATCCTTAAAGGGAACCTAAACTGAGAAGGATATGGATTTTTCCTTTTAAAATAATACCTGTTGCCTATATCGCCAAAAATCAGTAGCGCTGTGGTAAGCCCCCTTGGATAGTATGGTTCCACCTCCAGAGATCCCAAACAATATTTGTTCTTCTCCTAAACGTGCAACTCAGTGCACAAGAAAAGGAAAATGTGGAGTCTCTCAGTGGAATAATCAACTGCAAATTTTATTCAAATGGATGAATTTTAAAACAGAGAAGATCAACTCACATCTAGAGGGTCCTACTCCAGTAGGAACCCCTCTGGCAATACACGCTTCCCACTCCGTGTGGTACTACAAATCTTAGCGATCAAAGTGGCGTTGCCCGCTCTCTTCCCGACTAGTTTCGGCCTTCCGCCGTCATCAGGGGGTATCTGTTTTAAAATTCATCCATTTGAATAAAATTTGCAGTTGATTATTCCACTGAGAGACTCCACATTTTCCTTTTCTTGTGCACTGAGTTGCACGTTTAGGAGAAGAACAAATATTGTTTGGGATCTCTGGAGGTGGAACCATACTATCCAAGGGGGCTTACCACAGCGCTACTGATTTTTGGCGATATATCTACTGTTCTGGAGGCTGAGGATTCACCCCTACAGTGGCTGCAGTGTGTATCCTTGAAAAAATACTGATTGGTATCACGTGAGGCGCCTCTATTTTACTATTGAAATACCTGTTGCCTGCCTCTCCTGCTGATCCTGTGTCTCTAATACTTTTAGCTACAGCCCTTCAACAAGCATGCAGATCAGGTGCTCTGACTGAAGTCAGACTGGATTAGCTGCATGCTTGTTTCAGGTGTGGGATTTAGCCAGTGCTGCAGCCAAAGAGGTCAGCAGGAAGCAGAGCAGGGACAAGGTCCTTCAGCACCCAAGGCTGAGACACCAATGTGCGCCCCTCCATCCCTGCCACCCCAGTCATCACACACTGATTGCTACTAGACTAAGAGGGCCATAGGGCCCACAACCTCCCCAACACCTTAATATCTAGTTATCTGGCTTGCAGTCACTGCCAAGTATCCCCTTTTCTTATTTCTTTCTGCTTCATACACAATTAGGAATGACAGCTGAATGAAATGTGTGCCCCCTCCTACACTGCGCCCTGAGGCTGGAGCCTCTCCAGCCTATGCCTCGGCCCGGCCCTGGCAGGAAGCCAGGAAACTGGTAGTGTTTAAAAGGAAACATCCGTATCCCTCTCAGTTAAGGTTCCCTTTAACAAACTATTTCCACACTCTAAATACACCTGTCTGATATTGCAGCTGTCATCAATACATTTTGGGGCTCCATATAAGACTTGCACTGGGGCCCCAAGCTCCTTAGTTACGCCACTGGTTGCTAGCACTGAAGCTTCTTTGGAAGGGGCTGCTGATGCTAGTTGGCATTCATCTTCATGCTGTTCAGATTTCAACTAGGTACTTAGGAAGTTTGACATAAGCTGATAAAGTAGGCTATACGGAGATAAAAACAAGCTCTGTCTCCGACTGTCTACAGACTCTACACGGGACTGGGAAAGATTTTAGAGTGAAGTTGTAACTATTAGACATGCAAATTAAATATTATGGGAACTAATAGCAAAGTGCTCTTGTCCACACCTACAAATTATGTTATATTATTCCTCTATTTTGTATGTGTAGCTAGAAGCTAAGTGTGTAGGTAAGAAAAGGATGTACTTGAACAACAATGAACACATTTTCTTCAATACCAGCTATTAGAATATGCATGCTAGTTCTTTTTACAGTTTAAGTATTTTTATGTGGGTGTTAATAATACATTTGTGACTACTTACCAATGAGGAACTAATTGAGAGAAAATACAATGTTGTTTTATAAGAGGCAGCCACATACAGTATATTGCCATTATCTAATGAGTGCTAAAACAGTGGGTAAAACATTTTCCTTTTTAATTTGCAGACTGCAGGCTCAGTATTTTTAAGGGAAACAATGGTGGATCCAAGTATATGAATGCATTACTAATTCAAGATATTTCACCAGAAATGCTGTTGTTGTTTCTTACCCAGTAAAAGTTTTTCTCTTCCAAAACCCAGCTGAAAACTATGTTAAAATGTAACCATAGCAGGATGGCACTGCAGCGCCCCCTAGCCCCTTTGCTTCTCCCCCTCATCACACTTTACCTTTTGATGAGTCATGCTGGCTGTCTGTGTGCAGAGACAAGACAGCTGCTTTGTGTATTCAGTGATGCGTTGCGAGTAAGTCTTAAGGCAGCCATACACTGGTCGACTGCCACCAGATCGACCAACAGATAGATCCCTCTCTGATCGAATCTGATCAGAGAGGGATCTAATGGCTGCCCATACACTGCACAGATTTTGAATCGATTTCAGCATGAAATCTATTCACAATCTGTGAAGCTGCCACCTGCCTCTTTGCCCCTGCTCCCCCTGCCAGCAGCAATATATTGCCTGTTCCGCCGGCGCGAGCCCCCGGGTCCGTGCTGTCCCTTTCTCTGGCTGGCCTTCTTCATCTTCACTTCCTGTCCTGTCCTGTGAGAAGAGGAAGTTCAAACAGTAGAGCGCCCTCTACTGCTTGAACTTCCGCTGCTCACAGGATGGGACAGGAAGTGAAGTGAAGATGAAGAATGCCAGCCGGAGAAAGGGACAGCATGGACCAGGGGATTTGCACCGGCGGAACAGGTGAGATTATTGCAGCGTCAGTCGTCCCTGAATCGAACGCCGCTAACGCCGTGCTTCCCACCCATCATCGAGTAAAATTTTCTGCCTGGACAGATCGACTGAATCGATCGATTTCGGATGGAAAATGGTCAATTGGTCCGCGTTTGGGTAATCGATTTCACAGCAGATTCGATCACAGGGATCGAATCTGCTGTGTATCGGCGGGAAAACAAGTAAGTGTATGGGCACTTTTACTCACAACCTTTCTCACTCAAAATCTGATCAGATTGTTAATCATTTTTCCAACAATCTAAAATGAATTGAAGGGACATACACACAGAAGGATAGTCAGTATTTCGATATATATTTGCCAGCATGTCCAATCTGCTTGCCATCGAGAAAGAGATAGATTTTGAGTTTGGGATCAGTCACTGGCATTCAGTAGGCCATATTTTTTTCTCAAGGCATGTTATTTCGGCGAGCACTCTACCTTGCGCCGCGCCTGACCTGGGCGCCGCTATAGACATAATTTTATTATATGCCTATAGCTGCGCAGCAGTGTAGTTCGGGTGCAGCGATAGCCAGAACCCAAATTACTTCTCCCCCTGAGTAGCTACAATTCGAAGAAAGAAATAGTAATTAAGCCCTCCTGAAATTTCAGCAGCAGCAGGGTTAGCCATCATTTGGCTCACCTGCACCAAAGTGACCAGGTGGCGAAACACCTTGTACGCATTTGTGTGCCTAGTCTGATTATTTTCTAGATCGAAAGTAGGATCTGAAATGAAACTTATATGTTGTGTACTAGGCCTTAGATTAGGCACCCATGATTTAGAGGTGGTCATGTGACCTAGATTAGGCACCCATGATGTAGAGGTGGTCATGTGACCTTTGCTATTTACTTACTTAGTTTAGATTCCATGACGTGAGTCTCATGTCCGAATCTGCTGCTCTAAAGATTTCTGTATGTGAGACTAACGTCCAGCACTAAAAGCTGCTGCCACGATTGTGTGCACATGCACTCTGCTGCCCCTTGTGCATGCTGGTGCACACATCCAATAGTGAGTGATTACTGCCTTAGCAAAAATCATTCATAAAGTGAAAAACAAAAGTTTTAAAAGGTTTTTTTAAGTTTTAAGTGACAGTCTCACATTACAGAATAAAATGCCCCCCCCCCCCCCCTTATTTAGTTGTTAACCCCTACCTAACTAAACCCTTGTGTCATCTATGCTTGGCCTGTAATGGCTGCCTCCCATAGCGATCAACTTTAATCACAAGGACCCAACGCTGTATAGATGCATTGCTGTGTTGTTGTCCAGCAATGCATCTGTACAGCACTGGGGACCCCAAACTGTGTGCCATAGCGATCGCATGCAATCACTACAGATGCACAGGCTGGTGATAATTGTATGCTACATGCCCAACTAGTAATGCATTATTGCATATGTAGTATTGTTTTACCTGGGATGACCCAAATAATGTGTTTTTAGGTGTTTTAAAACTGTGGCACTTGTTATGAGAAAATTAGGAAGAGCAAAACATGAAAAAAGTGAAAGTTTTGCATTTACGCCTAATATCCCACGACAAAATTCAGGAAAAATAAAAAAATATTGGGGAAAAAAATATTACCAAAAGAAAGCCTAGATGGTCCTGAACAAAACAATGTATGTATCACGTTGATGGCATAGGTAATAAAAACGTATTGCAGCGACACAACCCAAACACCAAAATTGTCAGGGGTAAAAATCCAGGAATGCAAAGTGGTTAAACAAGTTATTTTAGGACAAATTGTTTATTTACTATCAAAATGTACTGTATCTTATGTGGATAGAGGGGCTGGTAGGGAGAAGCTAGAGGAAGTCTAAAGGTGGAGAGAGGTTTTAAACATTTATACCATGGATGTTGAGTCACCTACACAATTGCATATGCGTCTGCTGTGTGTGAGAGGTGTAAGAGCCTGTTCTTGCTACATGTCCTTTGATTCAAAAATCATTGTGCATGCATTTTGGGGATCACAGGGGCGCTGTGATTAACACAGGATTTGCAGTGCCCCGTTAACAGTAGTGAAATTCGATTTTTATCCAATAGCAAACATGCATGCATTGAAGCATTTTTCCTTAATTTGCCAGTGGGCTAAAGCATTGTTGGCTCAAAAAAAAATTGTAAAACAATCGCAGTACTATGTTATTCTTTTGTGACCTCCAGCTTAAAATTCTTCCCACCCTCCTGTTTTCCCCCATTGGAAATTGCAATCATGCTTTCAAAAACCGTTGATTGCACCTGTAATCGTAGTGGAATGCGTGTGTTCAAAGTAGTGAAAATCGCAGTGCACCCCAATCCATGATTGTTTGGGCCCTAAATGTTCGTATTGTTACACAGAGTATTGTGATTGATGCGCAAAGGCACAATCACTTATCATTTGCTAATCATTGTGTTGCATTATGTGCTACCTAGTCACGTGTGTAAACTTTTGCACCATCCTAGTAGTTGCATGTGATCATAAGTTTACATTAAATGGTCTAAATTACTGTACCATTTGCACAGTAGTTTTAATGTTATTTTTTTACGAGTGTAAAATGGGCAACCACCATGTAATAAAGGAACACAACAAAACATACCTTGTATTAAAGCCACAGGAATTAGACTGTAAAGTCGCTGCAGTAACTTGTGCATAAAACCAGACTTTGTATACTGTACACACTATAACACTGTATATACTATAGTACTGTACACTGTACTATAGTACTGTACTGTACACACTATAGGACTGGTCCCTGCATCCACCCCACACATTCTTATCTTATTTATAATAAGAAAACATAATATGTAACACACACACATATGCAGTACAGTATATACTAAAATATGGGCTTGGCACTATTGACACTGTTAAGCAATTCCAAGTGACTGAAACTGGATCCAGATTTGAATACATTATTTAGTGTTATACTATATCCTGTACTCTTGTGTTTCTGCATCTAAACAGCTCACAGCTCCTACTTAGTTTCTAAATAGCAATAATATATTTCTATTAATTTCTACAAATAAGGTCCATAGTTGGAAATCCGCCTAAGTCATCATTTTTTTGGGCTTAAAGTTCTATCTACATTGATTGTACACAGTATTTTACAAACAGGGTTAATGAAAGTAAGAAATTGTTTTCACTGAAAAGACACCTTATGATGATGGACAATATCTTAGGCAGGGGACACACTTGACTGTTTTCGTGTGTATTTTCTGCACAGAAAAATGGAGAACTCATGTTAATCAATGGGCTAGTTCACACTTTAAGTTCACTCTTAGGGCTTGATTCACTAAACCGTTATAACTCTTATCACGGCCGTTTTCGCGTACGTTTTCATGTTTGCAATTTGCAATCGCGAATTTGCGCTCACAATCTCAAATTTTTGTGGGAAACCGCAGCCAATTTCCTGTGAAAATTTGGAATTGCGTGTGAAAATTCATGAATTGGTTTAGTGAATCAAGCCCTTAATGCCTTTTTCCCACGCAGAAAAAAACCTGACATCCTGCAGGATAATTCTGCACATTTTGTCAGTTTTCTCTATCAATTACATTGGCTGCTGTGAAAAAAATGGGTATGTTTTTCTGCATAAAACACATGGGGTTCGATTCAGTAATGTGTGATAACTGCTATCACAGCAGTTATCATGCGCGCTGCAGCACGCAAAGGTTAGCGCGTGAACAGCGTTACTTCATGTGATAAGCGAAGGTTTGCGTGCAATCACGTGCACTTTTCACATGAAAAACGCACGTGATGGCGCGCAAACCTTTTGCTTATCACGTGAAGTAACGCTGTTCGCACGCTAACCTTTGCGTGCTGCAGCGCGCATGATAACTGCTGTGATAGCAGTTATCACACATTACTGAATCGAGCCCATGATGTGCAGAAAACATACACAGAAAAAACGCGCGCACAAAACTGAAAGACAAGTGTGTCCCCTGCCTTACTCTTACCTCAGGATGGCCGTGATCCCTCTGTTGAGTTCTGAAAGGGTTAACATACAGGTTGTACCGTGCAACAAGCAGGTTTTAAATGTGTTTGCTAATGTAGGAAGAGGTTATCTAAAGTATTGTCAAAAGGAAGGAAGAGTTCAAATAGATAAAGTTGTTACCTACAAATGGATTGCTGTGTTGAGCTAAAGTCTAGGCAGCAGACATGCATTCTGGCCTTGTGAACAAGATCCAGTGTTCAGGCAGGGACTCCCTTTCTCTTGTGTTGGAAACCGTGCATTCCAGCTTCCCTGCAGTTCTGTGCTCTGTAGCAGTCTGTTTCATTAACTCTTAAAGCGGATCCAAGATGAAAAACTTGCTAACTATAGCAAGTAACTTGTGTATATATCTTATCTATGTTTAGATGGTTTACACAGTAAATCTAGTTCCAAACAGCTTCAACAGTATATGATTATTTCTTCATGTGATCAAATGAGAGAAGCCATATTCTGCTTGTCATCATTACACAGGCAAGCTGCTCTGCATCTCCACCCCTCGGCCTGTAAAAACTCCACTCCAATCTCCTCCTTTCTCCTCCCCTCTCGCCTCTGAAATCTCAGCAGCTCCCAGGCTGCTAACGCCCCCTCTTTTGGAAAAAGCCTCCACCTCCCCAGACTGAGCTCCCATGAGCTCTTGCCACATTGGACTCAAAACGCCTAGGCGCTGGAGGAACTGTGGGGGCATCTTGTTTAATGTATAGTGAATTAGGGCATTAATCTCCCTGGCGATAAGCCCAAGCTATGTTTGGGCTAGCCACTGGGAGCTCAATGCAGAGTATAGCACGCAGTGGGCATTTTTACTCACCTCCCGGGGGATCCAGATGTCGGTAGCCAATCTCCTCCCTGTCCTCTGAGGCTCTGAATCACTCTGGTGAGATCGCCGTCAAGGATCTCACTACAGAGTTACAGCACCACCTGGATGACAGAGGGAAAATTGCAGCGCTGGAGCTCAGGGAGATGAGTGAGTGCTGGGGCTGCTGCTGGCTTTCTGGCAGCATGATTTTTAGGGTCTGAAAAATGCGGAAATCCAGAAATAATCATACCGCCAGGGAGGTTAAAAAAAAGTATTTGGCATGAGGAAAAACCTATAAAATATATGTATGGGGCACAATTATGAAATGTGTAAAAGTATCTCAGATCCACTTTAAAGAGAATCTGTATGGTTAAAATCGCACAAAAGTAAACATACCAGTGCATTAGGGGACATCTCCTATTCCCCTCTGTCACAATTTCGCCACTCCCCGTCGCATTAAAAGT
This sequence comes from Hyperolius riggenbachi, assembly GCF_040937935.1. Classification (NCBI taxonomy): domain Eukaryota; kingdom Metazoa; phylum Chordata; class Amphibia; order Anura; family Hyperoliidae; genus Hyperolius; species Hyperolius riggenbachi. The sequence continues at coordinate 169,515,413 of NC_090646.1, forward strand.
AGTCAAAAAACGTTTTCAAAAGTTTGTTTATAAACAAACAAAATGGCCACCAAAACCAGAAGTAGGTTGATGTACAGCATGTCCACACATATAAAATACATCCATACACAAGCAGGCTGTATACAACTTTCCTTTTGAATCTCAAGAGATCATTTGTGTGTTTACATTCTATCCCCTGCAGCTCTCACCCACTGAACATTACAGGCTGTTTCTTCCTACAGACAGCTCTGTCCTGTGTCTGTAATTCCTTTCACAACAGAGGAGGATTTATCCAGCTTGTAAAAGATAAGAGAGCAGAGAGAAGCTGCCCTAATCTAAATAACACACAGGCAGTGTGCATAGAGGGGCCCGGAGGGGGGCGTGCATAACGGAAACACAACACTGAAGAACTTGGCAGCCTTCCAGACACAGGGCGACAAGTCCGACAGGGGAAAGATACATTGATTTATTACAGAGATGGAGATAGTAGAAAGTGATGCAGTAAGCCAGAGCACATTAGAATAGGTTTAGGAACTTGTAGGATGGTAGAAAACAGGGTGTAATTTTGTTACAGAGTCTCTTTAAACGACCACTATCATAAAAAAATTTAAAATTTAAAATAGATACATATAAAAATTTACTTTTCTCCCAGAGTAAAATTCATTAAAAATATTTTTTTCCTATGTTGCTGTCACAGCAGGTAGTAAAAAGCTGACAGATCTGACAGGTTTTGGACTAGTCCATCTCCTCATTCTTTGCAAAAGCACTCCCGTCCCTGGAAAGGATCTATACAAAGATGTTGGCCAGGATCTCTACTCGCTTGCCCACTATTTTGGTAGTTGGACTGAGCAACTGCTGTTCCAGTAACTTTGTTTGTAAATGAAGAAATACCTGAGAATCTCCCATCAGATCTGTCAGATTTTCACTACCTCTTGTGAATGACAGCAACATAGGAGAAAAGTAATTTATAGTGCACATAACTCTGGGAGATATCGACATTTTATATGTAAGCATTTTAAATTTTACAATTTTTTTTCAATATAATTGTCCTTTAAAGTGCTCACGAATTACAACATTTTTTACTTACCCGGGGCTTCCTCCAGCACCATAAGCATGGATGTGTCCCTCGCCGTCCTCCTGCAGTCTGCCAATTCAGCGGCAATCGGCTCCAGTATTCAGCTTAGTGACATCAGCCGGGGTCTTTTGTGAATGCCCAGAAGGTCTGCGCATTTGAAGAAGACCCTGGCTGACTCAAACTGGAGCCAACTGAGCCAGTTACCGGGGATGATTACCACTGAACGGAGGGCAACGGAAGGATGGCGAAGGACTCATCCATGCTTATGGGGCTGAAGGAAGCCCCGGGTAAGTAAAAACCTTTGTAATGCGTGAGCTCTAGTTCACTTTAAGTTGGGCATCGTATATTAACCTCTCTATGTTCTCAATGTTTCAGCTTCTGTTGACAGCTTCTGCATATTTTATTTTTTAAACATTTATTACTTTTGTAAGGAAGGTCCATTTTTTTGTACAGTGGGTGATAAGATAACATCCTCTACATAAAACACATTATTTCATTATTTTAATAATTGTAATTATCCCGTGGGCACTACATCCAAAACTCAAAACTCATGCAGCATGTAGGATGCTACAAGGGCAAAGGCAGCAGGAAAAAGTCCCACATACCCAGAGGTCATATTTACTTATCCTGACTTTATTCATCTATAGTTTTGTCAAATCGCAGCTGGGTATCGACATTACAATCACTGATACAGATAAGATTTTTATTTTTACTGTTTATACTTGTCAGATTTTTTTTTCTTTTTGTAAACCCATGGACTGCTGACCTTTTTTTTCTTTTCTTTTTTTTTTTATTTGCTTTAACCTTAGAGACACTGAAGCCTAAAAAAAAAGTATTTTTATTTAACAAATGTGCTTAACATATTAGCCCTAACTAAACCGCCGCATTCCCCCCTAACTCGCCCTCCCTCTCACCTGCAAAATCCACGACTTTCTTGGTCGTGGATTTTGCTGCCCTGAGCGCTTCCGTGTGAGGCAGAGCTATGAGCTGCAGCCCTGCCTCACACGCGTCTGTCAGCGGCGGGGCTCCGCCTCTCCCCTGCCCCTCTCAGTGAAGGAAGACTGAGAGGAGCGGGGGAGAGGCGGCGATCTAGGCTGACAGACGCGCTGAGAGGCAGAGCTGCAGCTCATAGCTCTGCCTCTCACAGAAGCGCTGCCTGGATTGCCCCCCGGGGAGTTTGGGGGGATTTAAATAGTGTACAGCGTCGGGAATGCGGTGTTTTAGTTAGGTCTAACATATTAAACATATTTGTGAAATAAAAAGTCTTTTTTTTGAGACTTCAGAGTCTCTTTAAAGTGGCTGGGGGCAAGTGCATAAAGTTTTAGCTTCAGATCTCCCTACAGGAATGATTTGCGGACCTCCACATGGTTTAAAAAGGCACACGCAGAGAGCCAAGTCTTTTTACAGGGACAGAAACGTCTGAAAAAGCATATTTTCATAAGAATGGGGAAAGTGAAAAGGCAGTTATGATGGAAAACCGCATGTAAAAATCTTTAGTTTTGGATCTGTTACCCAGAAAGTATTCTAATCAGAGGAGCAGCACAACCAACATTTCCAGAGGTCAGTGTGGCAACCTTGTCTCTCATGATAGTTTCACTTTAAGAAGACTCCATACATTAATAAATGAATGAACAGGCGGCAGCAGTTTGAAAGAAGCTTTAAGCAAGTGTAATATTTAGACTGCCATCCAAAACAAATTTGGCCATATCCTATTAACTTTTCTCCTGAGTTTTCTCCAAGGGGAAAATGTTTATCTTATTTAAATAATATTTTTTCAGTACTTAGCAATTTTAGAAGCAGGCAAGAAGGAGTCACCGCTTCACCACACTAATTTATTTATTAATGACCTAGTAGATGCAGTAGTGAGCAATGTTGCTATTTTGGCAGATGATACAAAATTGTGCAGAATCATCAATTCTCAGGAAGATAGGGATATATTGCAACAGGATCTGGATAGGATGGCTATATGGGCACATAAATGGAAGATGAAATTCAATGTTGAAAAATGTAAAGTCATGCATTTTGGTCGTACCAATGGTCTAGCACCATACAAAATAAATGGGATACAGTTGAGGACATCAAACTTGGAGAAGGACTTAGGAGTACTCATCGACAACAAGTTAAATAATCGTACTCAATGCCAAGCAGCTGCAGCTAAAGCTAACAAAATTTTGGGATGCATTAAAAGGGAAATAAAAACTTGAGATGCTAGCATAATATTGCCCCTGTTTAACTCTCTAGTAAGGCCACATCTGGAATATGGAATTCAGTTCTGGGCACCACATTACAAAAAACATATTGCAGTTTTAGAGCAGGTGCAGAGACGAGCAACAAAATTGATACGTGGGATGGAAGGTCTCGCTTACCAAGAAAGGTTAGATAAACTGGGTTTATTTAGTCTAGAGAAAAGACGCTTTAGAGGCGATCTAATTAACATGTATAAATACATCAGAGGGCAATATAATAGCTTGGCGGATAAGCTTTTTGTCCCTAGGCCTTCTCAAAGGACTAGAGGACATTATCTGCGCATGGAGGAAAAACGTTTTAGCCATTTATTTAGGAAAGGGTTCTTTACAGTAAGAGTGATTAAGATGTGGAATGCATTGCCACGGGAAGTCGTTATGGCAAACTCTATACCTGCATTTAAAGGGGGCTTAGATGCTTTCCTTGCGTTGAAAGACATCCATGACTACAATTACTAGGTTATGCCTAATGAAGTTGATCCAGGGATTTTATCTGATTGCCATCTGGAGTCGGGAAGGAATTTTTCCCTTTTGGGGCTAATTGGACCATGCCTTGTAAGGGTTTTTTCGCCTTCCTCTGGATCAACAGGGATATGTGAGGGAGCAGGCTGGAGTTGTATTTTGTACTGGTTGAACTCGATGGACGTATGTCTTTTTTCAACCAAAATAACTATGTAAATAACTATGTAAATGAGAGACAGTGCTGGACCCCAGGCAGCCAGACCCAAAAAAGGTAAACCAGGAGAAAGTAATGGTCCGCAACGATGTCTCTCAAAAAACACTCCGTTTTTATTTAGGACAGTGGTCCTCAAACTAAGGCCCGCGGGCCGAATGTGGCCCCCTGAGACATTTTTACCGGCCCCCACACACAAAATGTATTACTTATGGATGTGGTCTGCTACATCTTTAAATACTGGTGGTCCACATATAGAATAGCACTGGTGGCACCACCCATCCACATGGAAGCCAGAAAGCAGTCATTCGCTGGTTTCCAATCAAATTCCACATCAGGTGACACTGCTCTCCAATTGGACTTCAGGTTGTCACCTGGGTATGCTTCTCTGTCTGGCCCGTGAAAACTTTGACATCATTTTATGTATACTCCGGCCCCCCCAGCAGTCTGAAGTATGTTGACCCGGCCCTCGACCCAAAACGTTTGTGGACCCCTGATTTAGGACATTTCCTCAAAAGCAGTAAAAAAAAGTACAAAGCGGACATGTTTTGGGTCATTCAGCCCTTAATCATAGCTAAATTGCACAGCTCTCCACATCAGGTTTAAAAAGGAGGTGGCAATTCAAGGTGAGGTATAAACCACCCCTCACATGGGAAGGGCTGACAAAACAGGTGCCACACCACAGTCCCCGAATTAATTACCACATACACATACATGAATAAACACACATGATGCTAAACCCAAAGGAGATCTATGAATATATAAAACCACAAAACAAAGAACAACAGTACATGATGGAAAGGAGCTTATCGACTGACAATACATGTACAATATTTCCTTAGAGGACCAAACTCAACCAAGAGAAGATGGGAGATAAATGTGCATTTCAATATGCATATATTGTATATACATTCAAATAATTTTACATATAATACACAGCTAGACTATAGAAATCTACTCCGTATACAATGAATCAGCCTGTCACCAGAGCTACGTCCCACCTCGCATTAAGTCCTTTAGGGGCTCTGGTTACAAGGCGAAATATCCATATCGCTTCCCTCAGAATTGCTGCCTATAGGTCCCCTCCTCTCTTGGGCAGGAAAACCCTCTCAATGCCCTGGAAAGAAAGAAAAGCCGGACATGTCACCCCCGAGCATGGTACGGAAATGTTTAGCAACATTTGAAATGTTTGTAGTAGACCAAGCTGCCTCTAAGTAATGTTCCAATATCCTAGCTTTTAATGGTCTTGTGGGTACAACCCACATATTGGGCTCGATTAACAAAAGAGAGAGCTAACTCAGTTAGCATGCCTAAAACTCAGTTAGCACGCCTAAAAGTTAGCATGGTGTTACGCATCGTGCGCAACAGGTGAGCTTCAGGTGCAAACCTATTAGAGTGTATGCTTAGCACACCTGTGCTAAGCTGGTTTGCACGCGATGTAATGCTCGCAAAACTTTTCATGCAAAGTAATGACTCCGCGTGAAAAGTCGCCTTAGCGCTCAATGTCAATACTTTGCGTACATAATAGCACGTGAAAACCTGCTTTTATGTTTAATGTTTGTCTAGCTGTGTATTGGGGATTATATGTAAAATTATTTGAATGTGCATATACATATATATATATATATATATATATATATATATATATATATATATATATATATATATATATATATATATATATATTGAAATGCACATTTATCTCCCATCTTCTCTTGGTTGGGTTTGGTCCTATAAGGAAATATTGTAAACTTGATGTATGATTAACCTTTTTTAGTTCCTGGACGTAAAAACTACGTCCAGGAACCATGCGCGCTCCCGGCCCGCGGTTCGTTACCCAGGCAATCAGTGAATCTGGCTATGGTGCCCGATCACTGATTCCTCTCCTCCGCTGCAAAAGCAACAGCTTCTCTCGGAAGCTGCGCCTTTTCTGGCTGTTACCTCCCCATGCGTCTCTCTAAGCGTATGTTACGCTTAGAGTGACGTCATGTAAACAAACTCATGGCCGCCATCTTGTGGCCAAAAAGTAGTACTACAACTAAAAGTAAAATAAAAATCAACACACATTTACATTATAAACCTATTGTTTACATCCCACCCTCCCAAAACTACCCCCAAAAAATGTTTAATATAAAAAAAAATGTAAATATTTACCTAAGGGTCTAAACTTTTTAAATATCAATGTAAAGACGAAATATTTCAAAAAAATTTTTATTTTAAACTTGTAAATAGTGATAGATGTAAAACGGAAAAAATGCACCTTTATTTCCAAATAAAATATTGCGGCCATACATTGTGATAGGGACATCATTTTAACGTTGTAATAACCGGGACATATGGGCAAAGTTTTAATTATGGAGGCATGTATTATTTTAAAACTATAATGGCTTGAAAACTGAGAAATAATGAATTTTTTCCGTTTTGTTCTTATTCTTCCTGTTAAAATGCATTTACAGTAAAGTGGCTCTTAGCAAAATGTACCCCCCCAAAGAAAGCCTAATTGGTGGCGGAAAAAACAAGATAAAGATCAGTTCATTGTGATAAGTAGTGATAAAGTTATAGGCTAATGAATGGGAGGTGAACATTTCTCAAGTGAAAACGATGGACCGCGAATGGGTTAAAGGGGCACTATGGTGAAAAATTGTAAAATATAAAATATGTGCAAACAGACAAATAAGAAGTATGCTTTTTCCAGAAAAAAATGAGCCATAAATTAATTTTCTCCTATGTTGCTGTCACTTACAGTAGGTAGTAGAAATCTGACAGAAGTGCCAGGTTTTGGACTAGTCCATCTTTTCATAGGGGATTCTCAGCAAGGCTTTTATTTTTTATAAAGACATTCCCTAAAAAGGATTTAAACAATGATGCTGGCCAGCTTCTCTGCTCGCTACAGTTTTTTTTTTGGCAGTTGGACGGAGCAACTGCCATTCACTAAGTGCTTTTGAAAATAAATAAATCTCTGAGAATCCCCCCATGAAGAGATGGATTAGTCCAAAAACATGTTGCTTCTGTCAGATTTCTACTACCTACTGTAAGTGACAGCAACATAGGAGAGAAGTAATGTATGGCTCATTTTACTCTGGAAAAAATATACTTCTCATTTGTATATCTTTGCAGATATTTTAAATTTTACAATTTTTCGCCATAGTGCCCCTTTAAGGGCTGAATGACTCGAAATATGTCAGCTTTGTACTTTTACTGCTTTTGAGGTTACGTCCTAAAACTATTTTTGAGAGACATCATTGCGGACCATTACTTTCTTTTGGTTTACTTAGCAATTTTAACAGTACAAAAAGTAGATAAAAACGTAATACCAAATTTGTCTTGACCAACTGCATGACAGCCTGGTACAACAGCTGCACCAAGGCTGCTAGAGAAACCCTGCAGCGAGTTGTTAAAGGGAAGGTTCAGGGAGGGTGGGGAAAAAATAAAAATCAATTTCCACTTACCTGGGGCTTCCTCCAGCCCGGTCGGGTCGGCCACCGGAGACCACCGGGAGCCTGCGGAGCGGTGGCGAGGGCACCTCCTGCCTGCCACGGGCTGGAGGAAGCCCCAGGTAAGTGGAAATTGATTTTTATTTTTTCCCCACCCTCCCTGAACCTTCCCTTTAAAACAGCAGAAGCCATTATTGGCACTGCACTACCATCACTGGAACTCTTGTTTAAAACTCAGGGCCGGGCTGAGGCAGAGGTGAGAGAGGCTCTAGCCTCAGGGCGCAGTATAGGAGGGGGCGCACAACTCACACAGCTATCATTCCACTATTGTTTTTGAAGCTGAGAGAAATAAGAAAAGGGGATACATAGCAGTGACTGTAAGCCAGATAACTAGAGATTAATGTTTTGGGGGGCTGGGGGCCGTGGGGCACCTCTTGTCTAATAGCAATCAGTGTGTAATGGCTGGGATGGGAGGAATGTGGGCAGGGGCGTAACAATAGACCCTGCAAGGGATGCATCCACAGGGGGGGCCAGAAGCCACAGGGGGCCCGTGGGGGGAAAAGTGTGAGAGACTGACAGCTAAGGGCATGGAGTGAAAAAACATATTCTGCTCTCGCACCACTGTTATATTGACTTCATGTGTCCACCACACAGATAAGGACTCATACACACTTTGGAATTTGTACACTGTCCCTGCTCGCTAGGGTTCGTAAAAAACATCTGTCTCACACTGCAGCTAAATTCGGATGACTCCATGTACAACCTAACAAACAAAGGAGTCACATTTTAAAAAAAAAGTTGTAGTCTTTCCCTTTTCAGCAATCACTTCGAAAGGATTCCTGGATTCTTATCTCGCACGGGCTAATGACCTTATGGCCTCTAATTACTTTTACAACACAGTGGAGTGGAGATTGATGTCTTACTTTTGCTACTTCATTATGGCCTAGTGCACACCAGAGCGGTTTGGCAGCGTTTTTCGATCCGCTTGCGGCTGCGGATACGCTTGGGTAATGTATTTTAATGGGCTGGTGCACACCAGAGCGGGAGGCGTTTTGCAGAAACGCATACTCCGGGGCTGCTGCAGATTTTGGATTGCGGAGGCGTTTGTGCTTCCAATGTAAAATATAGGAAAAACGCAAACCGCTCTGAAAAACGGCAGTTCAAAGCGGTTTTGCATGCGTTTTTGTTACTGTAACAATATCTGAAATCTACTACACCAAAAACGCTTCCCAAAACCGCAAAATGCTAGGTGAAACGCTACAGAAAAATTAGAAAAAGCGTTTCAAAATCTGCTAGCATTTTGCGCATCTGCTAGCGGTTTTTAGTGTGCACCAGGCCTGAGAACTTGTTGTCTCAATGAAGTCCAAGATCCCTAACAGTATCAATCAGTGACATTCTGAATGTTTTGCCAAAGTTACAGTGAATGAATACTATATCTTATGTTCAACATGTCATTGTTGTTCCTACATATAGCATGTGCTATCATGTAGTAAAATAATACAGCTGTGTGTGTATGTATGTACTGGGAGCAGAGCTGCAATGAGGCACTTGTCAGCTGCAAGGGGCTGGAGGAAGCCCCGTGTAAGTAGATCTGGGGGTAGCATAGATTGCTTGACGTTTCCTTTAAAGGACTTACGAGGCCAACTACGTAAAAAAAGTTAATTACCTGCCTCTAAGTTTCAGGCACGGAGGACGCCGTCCGCGCCCTCCGTGCCGCTCCGCCGGGTCCCCCGCTCATTATCCCCCCCGGGCCGGCTCCCGACCCCACGGCCCGGGTCGGGCTCTCCTTCCCCTCCAAAGATGGCCGCTTCCTCTGGTCGCGGTTGCGCAGTCCGCCTGGCCGCGAATGCGGCTGCGCAGCTCTAGGGCCAACCCCTCCGATCCACACTACGCAGCGTGGATCGGAGGGGTTGGCCCTAGAGCTGCGCAGCCGCATTCGCGGCCAGGCGGACTGCGCAGCCGCGGCCAGAGGAAGCGGCCATCTTTGGAGGGGAAGGAGAGCCCGACCCGGGCCGTGGGGTCGGGAGCCGGCCCGGGGGGGATAATGAGCGGGGAACCCGGCGGAGCGGCGCGGACGGCGTCCTCCGTGCCTGAAACTTAGAGGCAGGTAATTAACTTTTTTTACGTAGTTGGCCTCGTAAGTCCTTTAAGACTAGGGGCCTGATTCACAAAGCGGTGCAAACACTTTGCACGCCTGTGAAAAGCCCTTTATCACACCTAAACTTAGTTTAGGCGTGATCTGAAGAAACTCGCGCGAAGCTCCCGCGCACAAAGTTTTGCGTGTCTGCGCGTTTGCGCGCGGGAGCTTCGTGCGAGTTACAGCACAAAGCGGTGATAACTTTGCTAGTGCAAAGGTTATCATGCCTAAAGTCTTTTAGGCATGATAACTGAGTTATCACCGCTTTGTGAATCAGGCCCTTGGTGTTTTTATCTGCATGGGGAAAACACATTGGTCCTCAGTTTTCATGTGCAGAAAGCGAGGGGGGCCCATCCAAAGTTTCGCAGGGGGGTCCAGTGATGTCTAGTTACACCCCCGTGAAGTATACAATGTACATTTGTTCCAGAGTAAAATGTACCATAAATGTCCTTTTTCCTATGTCCCTGGAACTTACATTTTGGACCTGATTCACAAAGCGGTGACTTTAGGCGTGATAACCTTTGCACTAGCAAAGAGTAAAAAACGACACAAAAACACACAAATATTTATTTAAAAATAAACAAACAGCTGGGGGGGCGATCAGACCCCACCAACAGAGAGCTCTGTTGGGGGGGGGGGGGGGGAATTTATTATAATATTGCATCAAAATATTTTTATTTTAACATTTATTATAACATTGCATCATTCTCTATTTGCAGTTACACACTACTCAGCATTCCAATTTGATTTTTACAGAGCAGGCTAGTGAACTTTTAAACTGTCCTCTGTAGAGAAAAAAACAACAATACAGTGACTGACACTTGAGATAATAAGCTTCAGAAGAAAGTGGTGGAGCTCAGTGGGTCTTTTGCATAGATAACAACTGGAGTTTCTTAACTCTTCTTGTACTGGAAACCATATTAGACTTATGTCTCTGTTCCTAATGTTTTATTTCTTAGCTGTACTACACATATAAATCATTATTTCATAATTTTTTTCCGCTTCAGTGTCTCTTTAAGTGGACTGTAATGTTGTTACACAGATAGTACAAATAGATATAGTGCTGCCCCCTACAGCAAAATGCAGTGACATTCTCCTAGATGCATGCATAGAGGTCACGCCCCCAAAGAGAGTTCTGAAAGATAACTACAGTGTTTTTCAGTACAGAAACAAAAGGAATACCATGCATATATTCATTCAATAATAACATAATGCTGAGCCCTTCTGCTGAATACCTTTGATGATGTTTAGTTTTAAGGCTTGTGTGATGATAAAATTATCCCAAAGAAAAGGAAACAAATGGTATTTACCCTTCCTTTGTTCCCCCTGCTGCCTTTATATTCTAATGATCTCGGGATAGTGATTAGCTGAATAAAACATTTTATTTTCAACGTGTTTACGCATCCTCCGCGCATATTTTTGCAAGCCAATGGAAGCGCTACGGAGATATCTCGCTGAAAAACGCAAACATGACTTGGGTTTCCTGGGAACTTTTCAGGGCAGAGAGAATCTAATTTGCTTTCATGAAATATGCAATGTTCTGCCTTGTCTGAATTACTGTGCATAGGTGATATGTGGATTAACTTCAAGCGACTTCATTAGTCACTAAACATCGTAGCCACTGCAAGTGGTCCCTGTTGAATGGAGGGAACACTGAAAGATTTTATGGCTCTTCCTTCATTATGCTTCAAAAAAGTGATATGAAGAAAGGTTATTTTTTTGTGAGGCAGCGGTAAGAGAGGACAGAACTGAATGAAGACTGAGAGAGAATGCGATACTGAGAAAGGCACTCTTGAGAATGCAGTCCCAGGGCTCGCTCTACAGGTGACCTTTTCTTTTTACATCTTTATTCTCTCGAGACGTAATTTAAGTAACAACTTCCTTTTCATGTCCCTAAACTGTGGATTGTGACTATTTGGAGGATCACATTAAATTGTATAATAGTAATTTAATGGGCATACAATTTATTCATCTTGGGAACAAATGAATTGGTGTAGAGTGATATTGTATTCCTATACCACTTCATTTTCTTGAAGCGTGGAGCGAAATCTGTCATTTGGCGCATTTGCCGTGTTATTTAAATGACCAGACTTTCCCATTAGATGAGTTTCAATTCACATTCAAGTTGTTTTATACTTTCTGCATTATGTGCACTTGAGCTTGAATGCTTTTTATTCTTTCATAAATTTATAGGAAGTATACTGATCAGCTCACAGATTTTCTTTTTTCGTATTACATGCTGGATATGCCCTTCAATGTTTTTAGCGCTTCACCTTTGAGGGAGAAGAAAGTAATGCAGGCTAAGCAGTGAGATGTACAGGCTACACTGGGCTTCTCTCCAGTCTTGAAGCATCTGATGATGTTTGGGTGCTGCTGCGGCGTGCCCCTTATTGATGCTGGCCACAATTCAAGCTCATCTCCTGTATTTGATGATGATTCTGTGCTGTTTTTACTGTTATTACCATGGTGATAAAGCATTTAGTATTCACTAAGCAATTTACCTCAGGGAAAGCTTAAAATAAGAATTCTGTCCTTAAGTTAAGGAGTGATTACTAAAGTTAAGGTTTCAATCCTTAAAATAACAGAATTCAAAATTTAAAGGCAGGATGGTAATTTGCATTATCCTGCCTGCGTTTGCTCCTCCTCTCCCCTCCCTATCAACTGCATGCCAGAATAACTACACATGTGATAACTTAAAGTGAACCTCCGGACTAAAAATCGACTCAGCAGCACTGAAAAGGCCTGGTGTTTCTTTAACAGTTTCACAGCATCAGAACTTTGTTTCTCTTATCCAAGCCTCATTTTTAGCTGCACAGAAGAAAACTGGCCGGGCTTTTTTTTTCTGATGCTGTGCAAAGCATGATGGGATTTCTGATGTTGTTCTCGTTCTGCTGTTTTGGTGCAATTTTTTTTTTTTTTTTTTTTTTTTTTTTACATTTGAATTTGACATTTGAAGCCTAGCGTGCGCACCTGGGAGGGGTAATCAGGACACAGGACAGTTGGAACTGTGTCTCCTGCTCCTTGTCACCTCCTTTCAACCAAAAAGATTGCTGCCCCCATGACAAAGATTGCAACCCCCATGAATCACAAACATTTGCCTGTTCTTATAAAACAGGGTGGGTAAAAAATTATATTACTTATCTATTCTAATTAACATAACTAATGCAACTTAATGACAGTATGTTTGTTTAGGCTGAAGTTACCCTTTAAGGACTGGAGTAATAAGACAACATTTTCACTGTGAAAGCTTATCATTACATGTTAATAAGGCAAGCTTCTTTAGTGAATTAACACTTAAAATATTGATTGATATGTGGTTCACTAGTGACAAGTTTTCACCTGCCTGATTATCACTAGTATGATCTTAGTGAATTGTGCCCATTGATTCAGTGACATAAAAATAGCATGGAACTAGGGATGATTGGAATGAGCAAATTCCGTTCCGCCGGAATTGCGAAATTCCACCAGCGCTAAATTCCATCGCCATTACATTCCGCATTCCGGCGGAAAAATTAAAGTAATCGCAAATGAAACCTTGCTTATGCTAAATGGTAGCCCATGGGACCTAGTGGCTGTTTCCCCGGTCATTTTTTTTTAAATTTTTTTAAATAATGATTTATTTATTTTTTCTTTCTTTCTTTCTTTATTTTTTTGCAGCAGGATGTGTCGCTTAAGCCATGGGACCTAGCAGTGGTCCCATGGTGGTCGTTTTGGCACCACAGGAGGTGTCGCATAAGCTTTGGGACCTGGCGGTGGTCCCATGGCGGTGGTTTTTGCGCCGCAGGAGGTGTCACGTAAGCTTTGGGACCTATACAAAATGGTTGAGATAGGTGAGATAGCTAGGGAGCTGGTTGCTAACATAGGATTGGTTTTTGTTAACACTGTAATTGGTGCTGAAATAATTCCGATTTTCATGCAGAAATCCATTTGGTAGTTTTTGTAAGCCTCTGATTGGTGCAGAAATTCCGATTTTCATGAAGAAATCCTGTTGTTTTCACTTTAAACTTCTTCTAGGGGTTTCCCTGTGATTGGCTTACAAAATTCTGCATTCCGCCGGAATTACGCATCGTTCCCCGGAATTTCCGCTATAGTGCTATGGCAATTCCGTTCCGATGCGACGGAACGGAATCACCAAATTCCGTCTGGAATCGCGGAAACATTAATTCCACGGAACACGGTGAGTATCCCTTCATGGAACTTCATAGTTTATAATGCAGGACCATATTAAGGGAAACCGTTCTGTAGATGTGTAGAGATGATCAATCAATGCACATAAATGTAATGCAATTTGTATGCAGCTTTGTATTGGGCCAATCAAATACACTATCTGCTAGGGCCAGTCAGGTGTGTAACTACAAATCATGCCCCCCAGCAAAACCTTGATGGGTCCGTTTACAACCGTTCCCTTGCCTACACCTCGCAACCCTCACAGCCTGGGGGCTCATCTTGCAAGGGCCATAAAACAAGTGTGGACATCATAATCTTCACACACACACAAGTGTAGCCACAAAAACACCTGACCTGAAGGATGGATACCTGGAGGGAGTGAAGTAGTAGTTGGGGCCAACTTACGAGTCCATACAAAAATGGCGCCTGTGAAAAATGGCACACGGTGATGCCGATTTCTTTTTTTTTTTTGAGGCTTATCGTTATTTAGCATTAGTACATCTGATCTTAAAGCGTTAAATACCATTTTATTAAAAGGACTAATGGGAACAACTAAACTATGTACACTCACCACAGCCTCCTCTTATAAGGTAGAATGTTCCCCCTATTTGAAGGAGTCACTCCAATCGCCATCTGCAGCACAGTCAAGTATTTCTGGTATTTCATTTTGCCTCCCTCCTTGTTTCTCCCCTCCGATGCCCCCTACAAAGCTCTGCATGCGATCATGAAATTTGGATTCTCAGGCATCGGCCACGCTGCCTACTGTGACCCCGGCTTCTCCCTCCCTCTCCTGGGCTGCGCTCTGCTCTCCCCTCAGCGTGTCTTGTTAGCAGCACAGCGCCATTGGTGAGCGGCAGACAGAGAGAACATTGACAGCTAGAGGTGGCAGCGCCATCCATCTTCCCTCTGCCCGTCTCCTCCTCTCTTCTGTCACCCAAGCCCAACAATCCTTTTGGCGCCTAGAACAGCATTCCATTAATCCCCTCTCTTGTTGGTTTAAGTCTAATTTAGGGTTAATTACAGTTTACAGGCAGCGCTGTGTACAGTCACAGTATATTAAGTATTATGGTTATTTAGAGTTGAGGGCTCGTTTCCACTGTAGCGGTGCGGAATCGCCTGGATTCCACCACTGAAGAAATCGCATGCGGCTGCGTTTCCCCATGCGGATTTACCCGCGATTACGCATGCGATTTCGCATAACAAGGAGCCAGGCGAATTTAACCATGTCACTGCCTGTGTAAAGTTCCATTGCCTTTCATGCGAAATCGCCTGCGAAATCGCGGGGAAATCTGCATGACAAAGCCGCATGCGATTTCCCTATTAAATGCATTAGCGGCGATTCGCCCGCATTCCTGCCGCACGCGAAATCTGACGACCCTGTCGTGCAGATTTTTCCCGCACCGAAAAACGCCGCCGCACACGTGGAAACGGCCCCATCCACTAACATTGAGTATGCGAATCCGCATGCAGTGCCCGCATGCGGATTCGCTATAGTGGAAACGAGCCCTTACAGTGCTATGTATTACACAGGGATAATTTACTTTAAGGAATCCTACACCCGCGGCGCCATTATTTTACTTTTCAATACGCTTTTTTTCCTTGCGCCATAATTAGACATTGATAACGTTAAATAACGGTAAGCCTATGTTTTCTATGCGGCACCATTTTCAAACATCAGAGCTGTGCGCCCTTTTTCTGTGCTCCGCCAACTTACATCTAAGGGCACCCTGCGGTCACCCTGTAGTTACACCCCTGGGCCCAGTGCTTCTATAGGGTCAAACTGGCCAAGGCACCAGGCTCCTTAGGGCCCCACAAGTCAGGCGCTGTAGAAGTTTACTGTCAGTACAGGGGACACAAATCTATATTTGCTCAGGGCACCATTTTACCTAAAACCATCCCTTCTTCCTGCTGATTTTGATTGGCCAAGCTCTTAACCACATACAGTTTGCATTAAGCTTGTATGTGAGCTGGAATTATTAGCATCTTGATGTGCATTTAACATTTTTTTCATTGCATTCCTACTTTCAGTAAATATTATTTTTAGCCCCACCCTTGTCATCAGGCTGCAGCTGACACAGAAGTGACTGCGCTTGGTGTAATCCTTTGGCATTGCTCATTCCTCTCTCCATGTAACTTTGACCCTGGTTGCTACAAAGCAGTTCATTTTGGCAAGCGGCGCTGAGCGCCAAAGCTGGGTGCGGTCATAGCAGCAATGTTATGCTGCGCTCCCCACATGACAGTAAATCAGGGCTCTGGCTGTTGCCAGACCCCAAATTACATCTTCCTCAGAGTTGATACAACTTGGGGGAGAAATAGTATTTAATACCTCCGGACTGCCCGGCCCCGGGATAAGTTGTACTCTGGTTATTCCACATTAGTGCATAGGTCAGCTGGAAGTAGTCAAGTATTTGACGTACATTTAAAAATAGCACTGCAAAATTATGGGGCAGATTGATGCCGGTAATGACATCTTGTTACTAACATTATTTAACAGTATAGGACATTTCTCAGAGCCTGAGCCCACTAACGCAGTTGAACGCAGTTGTGTCCGCTTTTCAGCATCTGTAACATTGATGTGTTTCTGAAAAGCGGACACAACTGCGCACAACTGCGTTAGTGGGCTCAGGCCCTCAAACATTAAATCATTTCACCAGCAAGATGTCATTACTGGCATCTAGCATTATTATACATTACCCGCTCCCAGCGATCATGAATCCTCCACTTCCTGGTTAGTTTGCAGGTGTCCTGCAGCCAGCCAATAACCATGCGGGGACTGAATCCACATGGTTATTGGCTGGCTGCCGGACACCTGCAAACTAACCAGGAAGTTAGGATTTGCGATTGCCAGGAGCAGGTAATGTATACTTACACCCCTGCCTACTCTCACACTGAACCCTCCCTCTAGCTTTGCCTAACCCCATACCTCCCAACATTTTGAGATGAGAAAAAGGGACACTTAAGCCACATTCATGCCACACCCCTGGTCACGCCCCACCACACCCCTAGTCACGCATACCATAAAGATTTCATAAGAAAAATATGTTGTTTTATAATTCAAACCACACTGGTCCTTTCTATCTTGGTTCATTTTCCTTCATAGTAACATTTTAAAATTAGTAATACTGTATATCAATTTAAAGGATGGGAATAACGTTTAGAGTCAATCAAACACATTTTTGGTATAGCAATATAAATATTTATATAGAAAGAGTGACAAAGTCCTGAATGAGGGAGAAAGAGGGACAGAGGGACAGGGCTCTCCAAAAGGGACTGTCCCTCTAAAAGAGGGACAGTTGGGAGCTATGTAACCCTAAGACCCCATCTGGTACCTAACCCTTAATCACTTCCCCTTCGCTGCCTAACCTTAACCATTCCAGCCCCATGCCTAACCTTAACCACCACCCACCTTAACTTAACTACTCCTTGTTAAACCTTAACCACCGCCTAAACTTAGCTCTCTAAACTACCCCCTGGCACCATAGCAGTCAATAGTAAAAGCTGGGGTTTGCAGTAATGAAATGAAATTATAGCGCCTGATAAATTGCCACTAAATACTTTGGAGCAGACAAAAATAGTGCAGGAAAAGCACTAATAAAAATGACACCGCCATAGATGGCAATAGTAAGAGCCGCGATAAGTGGCAATGAAATTAAATTTTGCCAACTGATAAAGAGCGGTTGCCTAGCGGTCACCTGTTTTAAGTTGTGAGTGGTAAGATGTAAAATATTATGCTTGAAGGTAACCTGAAGCAAGAGTTATATGAAGGCTGCCAAATTTATTCCATTTCAAACAATACTAGTTGCCAGGAGGCCCTAATGATCTATTTGACTGCAGCAGTGTCTGAAGCACAACAGAAACAAGCATGCAGCTAATCTGTGAGATATGACAAAAATGTCAGAAATATCTGATCTGCTGCATGCTTGTACAGGGTCTATGGCTAAAAGTATTAGAGGAAGAGTATCAGTCTCCAATACCTCTGGTTTCAAGTTCCCTTTAAAGTGACACTGAAGTGAAAAAAAACCCATTATGATATAATGAATTGTATGTGTAGTATGGATAATTAATAGAACGTTAGTAGCAAAGAAAAGAGTCTCATATTGCTATTTTTAGTTATATAGCTGTTCTTCTATAACATTGCATCATTCTCTAATATCTGCAGTTTACAAATTGCACTCTGTATTTTAAATGATGAAACAGAGCAGAACTAAAATGACACTTCACACTTCCTGGCAGAAAAACCTTAAACAAACAAGAAACAGTGAGCGACGGGTTTAGATAAGTGCTTCAGAAAACAGCATTGCTCTCTGACTAAATTAGTCGGAGAGTTTAGAGAAGCTCTTTTGCATAGATAACAACTGACGTTTCCTAACTCTTCCTGTACTGGAAACAATATGAGACTCTGTTAATTGCTACTAATGTTCTATTTCTTAGCTGCACTACACATACAGATCATTATCTCATACGTTTATTTTCACTTCAGATTCCCTTTGCTTCCACAAAGGACCCCACTATGTGCCCTTTGTGGAAGCACAATGTACACAAATTGCCTCAATTTTCTGGTGCAATGTCGCTATTATAGCCCCTGATGCCATCACTCGGGGATTGCTACCAAACTACTGCAGATCGCAACGCTGCTAGTGGGAACACCCTCATCTGGATCCACTCGCAAAGTGCTTTGCTGATCATTGGCGATCGGCAAGTGCTGCCAAAGCACACATAGTGGGTCCTAGCCTCAATGCTGCTTTGTGAATCAACTCCAAAGTGGGCTAAGATCTCAGCAATTTTGCCCATGACCAATTACGCTTCACTAAGTTATAAAAAGTAGAACTGTGCAATATCTGAATGTTTGGAAATCTAATGAAAGCACACTGAAGTCTGTTGCTTATCCTTTTTGAATGGCTCTGACTAATTGAAAATACACATGGCGCACAAGTGGGTATTCACCCTGTGGATTCTTCATGTTTCCAAATGAATGGAAATCATTACTACAATGGTCCTTATATTTTACAGTTAATTGCTGGCTTGCTCGGTGCCTGCTCTCCTGCCTCTTAAGTTCTCCTCCGAGAAACCAAATAATTAATTTTTTTGCTGGCCATGCTGAAGAGCTGATTTTAATTACAGCAGAAAACATAGATAATTGTGCATTCTACTGAGGGAATGCCGTTTTCTTATTTCTTAATTGCCAGTGTTAATTAAAATATGATTTTATGAACTTTACATTATTTTGTGCTGTCTATGATCGATTTTACATTTAAAGTACACCTGTCAAAAATGAACATTGAACATCTGTAGAATTCGTAATCCCCACATTTAGGGCTTGAGTACACGGACATTTTAATATAGCTTATACTGATTAGCATTTCATTTACATCTGAAAAGGCATTTCATTTGTATTGTAATAGGCGTTTGATTCATGTTTGAACAGCATTTCATCTGTGTTTGAATAAGGTTGGCTCACACCAGCTGAATACTATACAGGCAGCAGGATTTGAAATGCAGGATGGTCCCAGTGACATTCATAAAAACTGAATATGTCTTATAGCAAAGCAATTGCCCATATGATCTCATTTCACAATTAGACTAAGGCTACTTGCACACCAAGACGTTGCGTTAGGTGCTACGTTAAGGTCGCATAACGTGCACCTAACGCAACGTATGGTGGTGCGGAATAGGACGGTAGAGTGAGCCGCCTTAGGCGGCTCTATCCGTATAAGGTCTCCCAGAGTGGCGCTGATTGGCCGGCGGGACCACGTGATGCGGAGCGAGACACTCCGCATCACGTGGTCCCGCCGGCCAACCAGCAGCCGCCAGTGCAGTGAATATTAAGTAGCCATGTGCGCGGCTACTGTAGCTGCATCTCCCCGCCTCCTCTCTGCCCCCCACTGAGCATGTGCAAACAGTCTAACGCGGCTATAGCCGCTCTAACGCCGTAGCATGCTGCACTTTCGGCAGAACGTGCAGCGTTACATGTAACGCAACGTGGGCTATGTGAACAGCCCACTTGTGTTACATTGTTGTGCGTTGGGGGAGCGTTAGAGGCGCACTAACGTGTGCCTGTAACGTCTTAGTATGTAAGCAGTCTCAGTGTTTAAAATCCCAAAAAGTGCTTCAGAATTGCAAAAACAAACACTCGTGTACACAAGCCCTTATGCAAGTATAATAGGTTTTAGAGCTCTTTCAGACAAACAGCTAAACGGCACGTTAAATGCGGCCTTTAGCCGTCGTTTGTCGAGGTTAAGCACCTTCTGGTTGCAAAATAATGCAACCAAATGGCAGTGCTTGTAGCCACAAGTGTGTCAGCAATTAACACGTGGTGCACTAAGTGCCCGGTAAAAACTAAACCATGCACCTCGCGGCCGGGGCCCACTGCAGCCTGTTCAGATGCACATGTAGAGATTTATAAATACAGAGGGGCTGATGCACACAACAGGAAAACAGTGACAGGGGCTCTTGGTTACGCTTTAACGCGTTTAAGCTCACCAACTGCGCCAAAGTGTCCCCGATCTGGTGAGTCCTACTCTAACCAGGCAAAAATGCTAGTTTTTATCAGCGTTCTAGTGGGAACCATGCCAAAAGCCCAAGGGTCAACTAAATGGGAGAAATGAAATTAAAAACACCTCACCTGCTACTAGCTACTAACTGAACTATGAGCTCCGCTCATTTATATGCTTAAGGCCTCTTTTCCACGAACTGTTGAGCTGTGTGCTCAGCAAGCAGTTGCCAGGCAGCAGTGAGCAGTTACCAGGCAGCCACAAGCAGTTACCAAGCATCAGTGAGCAGTTGTGAGAGTTTGAGAGACATTTCACTGCCTGTCAACAGTTCGTGGAAAAGAGGCCTAACTGTGCTAAAGGTGGGCGTGGTTATGCACGCTCACAGGGAAAAATGATATATCTCCGGGGATGAGCAGCACAAACCAAATTTTATGCAATACTATGCAAAGCATGCGCGCAGCACTGGAGAACCCCAATCTACATACGAAATATATAAATACAGAGGGGCTGCAGCACACATTTATTTATATATATATATATATATATATATATATATATATATATATATATTTCTTATGGAGATTGGGGTTCTCCAGTGCTGCGTGCATGCTTTGCATAGTATTGCATAAAATTCGGTGCTGCTCATCCCTTGATATATATTATTTTCCCCTGTGAGCGTGCATAACCACGCCCACCTCTAGCACAGTTAAGCATATAAATGAGCGGAGCCCATAGTTCAGTTAGTAGCTAGTAGAAGGTGAGGTGTTTTTAATTTAATTTCTCCCATTTAGTTGACCCTTGGGCTTTTTGGCATGGTTCCCACTAGAACGCTGATAAAAACTAGCATTTTTGCCTGGTTAGAGTAGGACTCACCAGATCGGGGACACTTTGGCGCAGTTGGTGAGCTTAAACGCATTAAAGCGTAGCCAAGAGCCTGTCACTCACTGTTTTCCTGTTGTGTGCTGCAGCCCCTCTGTATTTATATATTTCTTATGGAGATAGGGGTTCTCCAGTGCTGCGTGCATGCTTTGCATAGTATTGCATAAAATTTGGTTTGTGCTGCTCATCCCCTGACGCACATGTAGAGATTGTCGCAAGTGCTGGAATCTGCCGTCTGAAAGCACCCTGCACATAAACAGGAGCAGGTGATAAGCAGCTGAGAGCACTAGTGCTGTCAGACATTCGTCCGATAAAGCCCTTTTCCTTTCGGGGAGTGTTTTTTGTGTGCTTTTCATTTGGTTATATTTTCTCCTGTCACTTTTAAAGGTTTGTCATAATGAAAAACATAAACATTTAAAATACATGTGCACCAATAAGAGGCACATTTGTCCTAGAGGAAAATGATCTGTAAATTACTTTTTTTTTCCTATGTAACAGTATCTTACAGTAGGTAGTATTAAAGTGTACCAGAGACGATCTAAAATAAAGGTTTTATGCATACCTGTAGTTTCCTCCAGTCTCATGTGCACGTAACGCTCCCACCCCGCCATCCTCAGCTTTCTGTATCGCCTTTTCGGGTCCCATAACTTCGGCCAGTAGCGGCTGCTGGAGAAATACGTAGAGAGCTGCGCACTTCTCTTGTGCAGACTGGCCATTAATGGCCGAAGTTACAGGACCTGGTAAATACATACATTACTTCCTGTTAGTGTACTAACAGTACGCACAGAAAGATAAAGTGGGGGTGGCAAAATAGTAAAAATACACCCTACATTAACCCCTTACCTCCCCTCCCATTGTTACCAAAATAAAATACTATTTAAAAAAAGTGACATTTAAAAAAAATACATAAATAGTTACCTTAGGGCAGTGGTCCTCAAACTAAGGCTCGCGAGCCGAATGCGGCCCCCTGAGGCTTTTTTTACCGCCCCCCCCCCCCCACACAAAATGTATTACTTATAGATGCGGTCAGCTACATCTTTAAATATTAGTGGTCCAAATATAGAATAGCAGTGCTGGCACCACCCATCCACATGTAAGCTAGAAAGTAGTAATTCGATGGTTTCCAATCAAATTCCACATCAGGTGACACTGCTGTCCAATTGGACTTCAGGTTGTCACCTGGGTATGCTTCACTGTCTGGCCCGCAAAGACATCATTTTATGTATACTCCTGCCCCCCCCCCGCAGTCTGACGTATGTTGACCTGGCCCTCAAACCAAAACGTTTGGGGACCCCTGCTTTAGGAAATACATTTTTTTTAATATGTATGCCCTGAGGGGTATATTACTGTTTTTTATGCAAATAAGGGATTGTAATTAGTGATGGATGCAAAACGGACCTAAATAAAATATTGTCGCCATATGTTGTACTAGGTACATAATTTAAACATTGTAATAACCGGAACAAATGGGCAAATTTAAATTTAGAACTACAATGGCTGAAAACTGAGAAATAATTATTTTTTTCAATTTTATTTCCTATTATTCTTATTAAAATGCATTTAGAATAAAATAATTCTTAGCAAAATGTACTCCCCCCCCCCCCCCCCCCCAAAGAAAGCCTAAATTGTGCCGAAAAAAACAAGATATGGATCGTCTCGGTTGTGATAAGTAGTGATAAAGTTATTTGCAAATGAATGGGAGGAGCGCTGAAATGTGAAAACTGCTCTGGTCCATAAGGGGAAAATCCCCTCAGTAAAGTGGTTAAACTGACAGCTCTGATCATCTTACCAATAGGTTATGTATTAGTCTATCAGCTCGTGGAGAATGCTCAACGTTTCCTTTTAGTGATTTTACTCTGGGATAAATGTGCCTCTTATTTGTATGTGTGCACATGTAATTTAAACGTTATACTTTTTGTGTTAGTGGTCCTTTAAGTGTCAGGTTCTGTGTGTTGCAAGGACAGTGCTCTCTCTAATGTAATAAGGCACATTTCCGAAATTGACAGATAAAAAAAATGATGTAAAAGTGGTCAAGGTTTTTAAAAATAATAATAAAAGCAGGAGTGCAGAGCAGATCGTTGTTTAGCAGCACATTAGACAGTTTGCATAAAGAAAAATATTGCAAAGATAATAAAATGAAACTTGTTCCGTACGGGGAGATTATGAAAGTTGCCATTGCTGTCCTTGATGTAGAAATGATGCTTCTCTGTTGGTTATACTGATCCTCTACCTTGTAATGCTCTCCGAGTCACTAAGGGCTAATATACATAGGGTACGTACACACATCCAATTTTAATTTGCCAATCATTGGCCAGTTTTACCAATGCCATATAGTATGAGGGCCAACAGATTTTGAATACTATTAACAGATTGTGTAGGTTAGCTCTCATACTACATGGGAGTGGTAAAATTGGCCAATCAAAATTGAATGTTTGTATGAACACATAACCCTGGTACACACCTTCAATTTTGATTGGCCAATGATTGGTCAATTTTACCAGTTCCACATAGTATGAGGGTCAACATGTTTTTAGTAGCAGATTGATTAGGTAAGTTGTGATACTACATGGAGGCGGTAACATTGGGCAGTGGTAGGCAAGAAGGTTAAATTATGGCGCTCTAGTGCCCGCTATTTATCTGCACCATAATTGAATCTTCTTGCAGCAAATCGTGGCTTGTATTATTGCCGCCTATGGCGGCAGGGAGTAGGTTGAGTCAGGGGAGTTAGTATTAGGCAGCTGGGAGGGGGGTGTACTCCTATGTTTAAGCAGCGGGGCTGGAGCGGTTACGTTTAGGTAGAGGGAGAGTTTATTGTGAGAGCAGAGCAGGCAGGGGGTTTGTATACATTACCTGGTCCCTAATGATCGCGTCTCATCTCCACTTCCTTGTTAGTTTGAATGAGTCCGACAGCCAGCCACTCACCATGTGGCTTCAGTCCCGGCATGGTGATTGGGTGACTTCAGGACTCTTGCAAACTAAACAGGAAGTGGAGGGAAGATGGGATCGTCGGGACCAGGTAATGTATGAGAGATGCCACTAATGACATCTTATTATTAAAGTTATTCAATGTTTCAGGACATTTCTGAAACGTTAAATAACTTTAATAGCAAGATGCCATTATCGGCATCACCCTGCGCCATTTCTTTTGAGCGGCTCTTATAAATGTACCCATCAGTAAGGACTTGCAAGAGAATGCCAAATGAGAGTACATGCATATAATGTCTCTTACTTTGAATACTTTGCCCATCCACATGGTATGGCAAGCAAGGCCAATTGACATTACCAAGCATGTCCAATCACTTTATGAAATGATCCTTTATCAGGCATAAATAATAAGTAGGTACAGTTATTCACTTCCAGTTAACAACCAATACAATCATTTTGATTGGATTGTTAATTGGTAAAAAAAAATGATGCATGTGTGTACTAGCCCTAACTAAAATGAGAATACAGATCTGTATTCCCAGGGCTGACCTGTGCCCACAATAGCTGCATAGGTTTTGCAGGTGTGTGACTAAAATGAAAAAAAAAAATAGAACATTTTAAATTATGTTAAGCCTAGAGCTACACTGGCAGGTTTTCATCTTAGATATTACAAAACAAAAAACCGAAAACAATCTCAGAGATAAAATTTCTCTTTTGTGCATCTGGGAGAGGTGGCAATACAGCTGTACTCTGGTGAGGGGGAGTGGGGACATTCTCCATAAAGTCCATGTCAGACGAGAGAACACACAGAGGATGGTCGAACTGTGCCACATCCATCCACATTCTTGTATCTGTTGAGATCTTGATTGTACTGAACAGACTAACAGACCCGGAGCTCCAGTGTGTGTGAGGTGTGAATGACACAGAGCTTCTTAGTGATGTATGTTGGTAAGAGAGTATGATTTGCTTGTAGAGCGCTGAGCGCTCCCCCTTCCTCTATACAACACACCTGCACTGCCAGGGAATAGGATTCTAGCAGCCATAACTTAATGTAATCCACATGTTTTGTAATGTCAATACTTTAAAGCAGTGCAACCGACATCATCCTATGCCCCGAACGCTGGCCTCTGCATTTCCTATCCGTGGCTTATACTCGGGTTGACCGGTTTTCCCTGGTTTTTTTTGGGTAAAAGTTGGTGGTGTTAGCTTATACTCAGGTCAGCTTATACTCGAGCATATACGGTAAATATGGAAGCCTCCCTCTCACTTCAGGTGTCCTTTAATTGTCCTATGTGTAAATGTATCAGCTCCTGTTTCATGATTGGTAGTTCCTGATTAGCTCACATTTTCACTTCTGGTTATTCTGAAATTTTCATACATAGTACATTTCTACACACAGGCAGCTAGCAGCTTATATGTTCCTCTGTATTGATGTGCTTCATCATCTTTTCATGTGGACAGGCTGTCTAGTCTGCAATGTTGGATCCTGTACTTGTGCTATGTATTTATGCTGCAAGTGGGGTTTGCCGCAGTGATATAAATATTTTCACCTCCATCTATATGGCTATTGGGCCTTTTTTGCATGTGGTAAACTTGAATTTTTTTCACATATGCATATTTGAACTATTTCCATCTCTGAGGTCGTATTTTGTAAGGTCTGTCTAGGCTGCTTAAGCCAGAGATTTTCAGACACTCTTTCAGGAGATGTATGTTTATCTAAGGGCCCATAGACACAGGTAGGTTCATGTCGCTCTTGGGGATCAGGCGCAATCCCTTGGGCGACATCATTTGGCCAATGCTGTACAGACCTGGAGTCAAATGACAGCATGCTGTGTTCGAATGCATGCAGGTGGAGGACCGAGGGAACAGTGCAGACGTGACAGGCGGGGTAAGAGGTGACACAAAGGTATGGGCCGTCGCTCGGCCAAGTCGACCCACATGGCAGATCGTTTGCTGGGTGGCAGTCGGTGGCTGCTGTACACAGGCTGGATAATTGTCTGAGGAGGTCATAATCGTCCGCCTCAGCTGACTTTATTCAAGCAATCACTTTGCCATGTCTTATTTGAGGGACACAATCAAGCAGTCTTTCACAGTCCAATAACTTGAGTGTATCACTCTGTGCAGTGGTATATATGGGTCTATGGGCAGACATGAGTGTTTTTACTACCCACTGTATTTACTACTTATTTAAACACGATTGGAAGAATGTGATAATCTGCATGTGTCTTGAGAGTAAATTAATTTCTCAAAAAATAAGAAGATGGTGCACAACTTTTGTATTCATTACCAAACACAATGTACTTTAAAATAGTGGAAAAGCAGGGCAAATATGTCATAGAAATAAGAAGTTGATGGCACTTCTATGCATGTGCATAGCTTCCTCACTGAACCATGAGCTAGGACGGTAAATCCCTTTTTCTTTCCCACATGATTACACAATTATTTTTTCATTGCCATCAGTCACAGCCAGGGCCGGATTTACCATAAGGCATTGTAGGCACGCACCTACAGGCGCCTGATGATGGAGGGGCGGCTCACTGCCCTCCCCTAGTGCCTACCTCCTTCCATATGCAGAGTCCTGAGCAGAGCTTAAATGAGAGTTTAGTCGCTTGGCTCTTGGCATTCCACTGACAAGATCTCCCTTCAGTTGGGGCACCACTAGCTGGCTACCTAATGCTAAGGGACACCTGTAACTACCTATGTACCCTACTGGTTAGGGAGAAGTCACAGCTGAGTCAGCCAGCACACTTGTGGTGCGGTTCAGCAGGGGTTTGTGGGTTTCTGGAGGGTGAAGTTTAGGGTGCCAGGACATCTGTGCCTATAGGCTCCCGTGACATAAATCTGGGCCTGGTCACAGCTCTTCCTTATAAAGCCCAGCCAGCACCTATACTGTGAAATTGAACAACAACATTTTTGTATGAGACCAGAATTGCGTTTCACCATGTCTAGATTGAAATATCACCCAACCCTAACAACTGCTCTTACTGCTGTTACATTAGCATTACAATCTAATTGTGAGTCCCCTTTTTTGTGTTAAGGCAAGCCAGAAATGAAAATTAACTTATGAGATATTTCATTGTATGTGGA
Organism: Hyperolius riggenbachi; assembly: GCF_040937935.1. Lineage (NCBI taxonomy): Eukaryota > Metazoa > Chordata > Amphibia > Anura > Hyperoliidae > Hyperolius > Hyperolius riggenbachi. Next base: position 169,542,503 of record NC_090646.1, read on the forward strand.
GTACTAATGGTAAAAAGACAATCAGTAACACAGAACAGAGTCTCATAGTTCTAATTTTAGGGCTCCATTTTTAAGACTGGACTTTAAACAGCAGGAATGACAGATTGGTGTAAAATTCAGTTGCAAAACAAACAAAAGTAAGGACTCTTTGAACTTTTCAGCGCTAAAACACTATCGGCAGTGTTTCCTCAGCCAGAAAAAAAGTGTTTTGCCTTCCATTTACTTGTTAGGGCATCTGGCTGAATTTAACTTTCTTTTTGACTGCCTCGTTTGTATAGATAACAGAACTAGTTTTCTGACACTTGCAATGCAGGAAAACAGGAAGGGACGTTAGCCAATTTCTTAGTAGAACTAGTACTTACCTATGCTTATTGCATCCTTTCACATGCCCTTTCTCCTCCTGCTTTGGAACAGTATTAGTAGATAACTATTTTAGAGGTCTGAGATGGTCCTGCACTTATTTTTAGAAGCTTCCTAGGATTTTCTCTCAGACACTATTGATAAATATTCTTTTATGTTGTCATTGACCATCTTACCATTGTGCGATTTTTTTTATTTTTTTTTGATGTCGTATCATTCTGTGGCCAAATAAAGGATCATTACAGCATCATTTTGCTGTTAGTTTTGCCTTCTTTTTGTGTTTACAATTGGTATACAAAGGTGATCAAGTCTTTCATGTCTGAATTTCTTATGCAGCCACCTTTTTTATCCCCCTTACTTCTGTTTGAAAATTGATAGATATACAAAGTGTTTACATCTGTCTCTTATCTACAGTATCGTTAAGTATTTATGTATTAGGAACAAACAGATTTTATTGTGTTTTGGTTTTTGTCCGAGAAGCTATTTCTCAGTGCTCCACTTTTTAAATTGCTAGCGTTTTTATGTGTGTAATGAAATAGAGTAGGTGCTTTTTTTATGTGTTTCTCGGCTTATCCTCGGACTCAATTCAAATGAATTAGTCAACCGCTAGAGAGAGTCTTTAAAACCAGTACAGATGAGAGGTGAAATGGAAGAAATTACAAATATTACTCCTGTTGAATACTCAATAGGATAATAGTTCATGGGGCTCTCCTTCAATGTGAACCTATAGTCAAAAAGTCATCTCTGTTCTAAGTGACCAGTAAACCCCCAATTCTTAAAATAATCGCAAATCTGCTGGCATTGTCTAGTAAAGAGATCACTGAATGTTGACATTGTAGAGTGGAGTAGCTGCTTTCTGAGTGGTGGTTGCATGTCGCCCCTCCCCGAAGTTTTGCGTTGTGGGCGGTGGTTTAGTTAGTGTGGTCTGCAGCAGTTGTACTGTCAGCCCACAGGCTTTAACCAACTGCGCAGTTGTGGTGTGTGTGTATGCAGGTGCATCTCTGCATCATTGCATCCTTTGTTTAGTATATAGCATAAGCTGCACCATGGATAACTTTTTTAAACAATCGATTTCTTCTTATAAAGTTACTGAAAGGGTTAACCGAGTATGTTTATTCATTTTAGTTTCACTTTGCAGGGTGCACTGAGGGGGTTAATAGACTGTGTTCAAGGCTCGGTCCTCACTTGGAAAGATGCACAACAGTGCATCTCCAGCAGGTCCATCTTAGTTGGTCACACTAGCACTGTTGGGTATCCGTTACTGCTACCGCTTGGGTTGCCACTGCCACTTAGGCCACTGCTTCTCCTGCCGCTGGGGACCAGTGCCAAAATACTTATGTAAGCTCCAGTAGAAGCATACTGCTGGGGCTCCTCATTAGACCAAAACAAGACAACAGGAATCTTCCTACTTTAGGCAGGAATCTCATTGGTCAACTTAGGTAACATGGTAGGAATATACAGTCTAGTGAAAATGAACACTGTCCGTTCTTATGGGCTTTCATTAAAGGACAACTATCAAAGTAGTTAACTCAAATTCTAAATGCCACATATATTTCCAGTAATTACTAGCAAATAGTAATTCAAAGGCTTTTTTTCATCTGTTCATGTTTTTTGTGAAGACAATATGACATTTACAGAGAACAGTATTCACCGTGGACATTACTATGCAGGACTGTGTCCAGCACATCCAGCATACAGAAACAATCTTCACTAGCAGTAATCCTTTCAGTAAAATGTGTTCAGAATGATAGAAAGCAGAAATATAGCTTCAAATGTGTGTAAATAATCATCAGCTGCAGCAGCTCTGTGTTCCTTATATTGTGTCTCTCTCTCTGCCCTCGCCGTTTACAGTAAACAGTTTACAGCCAGTGGGATCTCATTCTGAATCAGGAGGGGAGGGGGGGGGGGCAGGTCCTTCTTTTCAGATCCTTCTCTGTATCTAAAAATCCCTCAGCTCATATGACGTGTGTGTGTGTGTGTGTGTGTGTGTGTGTGTGTGTGTGTGTGTGTAAGCAGGGTAGAAACAGTAAATCATTCCTTTGTGAATAGTGACAGAGAAGCATGACCTAGCTACATAGTACAACTCAGCCACCCCTCCCCCCGATGCCGACACAAGTTGTTAAAACAGTTTTTAAACAAAGCATTGTTCAGTGCTGAGAGACCTCTGAAAAGATTTCTAGTGTTGCTGGCTAAAATCTCTATAGGTATGTGGGGTTTACAGAAGAACAGTTTTTGATAGTTGTTCTTAAAACATGTCAGCACCCGCTTCCCGTTCTGTGTCCGGAAAAATGGTCAAAACTTTGTATTCTTTTGCTGTTCCACTTCCATTCTACTCCCGTTCTGATCCGCTTTAAATGTCAAGTATAAATGGATCCAATGCTTAACATTGGATCTGTTTAGAGATCCATTTTCGCTCTGCTGAATCATACTGTCTTATAGCCTACTATGAACCAGCCCTTGCATCACAGGTACTCATCTAATTGCTGCTAGCCTTCAGTGATTACTCAGTGATCAGGACTTGATTCATCAGGTGACAGTTTAGGTTTGAGTGCTGCTGTACAGATGCATCTGCTGTTATGGAGGGGGAAGAGAGGCAAAAGCATGGCATATGATGGAGTGGCTGCCTGGGGGTGAGGATCACACAGGAGTTTTGAGGCATCCCTGTCACTAACCATTCAGTGTGCTAGATTTTTATGCAACATTGAAAGACTCCTGTACACACAATAGATTTTCACCCAAGACAGTCCTTAGCAGCTGCCTTGGCCTAGTGTAACCTTGTATGTACGCAAAATTTAGTACCTGAATAGTGCTGCACTACTACATACAATCTTAGTTTTTCACACAAAATCATTACAAATGAATTTAATTCTGTACTATTCTCATGCTCTGACAATTCCTAGCAATGCTGTTCTGTGAGCTGGAGGTACTTGCTTTTGTCAACAAATAATGTCATCTTTGTAAGAAGTGAGGCAGAAAAAGGATAGTGCTCTCTCTCATAAAGTTTCCCTATACTGTGTAATGTATGTTTATATCTTCAACCACTATGTACAATTTACACACTGAGTTGCCATCAGCTGTATGTACTGTTTTGTTATGCAGCTGTGTGTACTGTATATTGTTTGTTTTATAGCACCATGATGGTGTTATACTGTATACATACATAAGAAGAGGACGATATGTGATAATTAACTGGAACAACTGTTAAGGAAGTATTTACTTTTGTTTCCAGAGGCAAACACAAAGAAAGTACAGATGTAACTTTTGGATGAAAAGAACAGTGTTACTTCCTATAAGCATATTAGAGGTCTCTTGTTCAGTCTATTAGGCTGTCATAACTACATACAGTAAGAAATTCCTGCATGCAGTATGTTATAGCTATTATTAATATAGAAATAATGTATTTCTCTCTTGGAGGTTTAGCATATACCGTATTTTTCGGACCATAAGACGCACTTTTTCTTCCCCAAAAGTGGGGAGAAAAAGTGGGTGCGTCTTATAGTCCGAATGTACAGACAGCCCCCCCCCCCCCCCCACAATGCCCGTGGCAGCTGTATCTGAAGTCCGGCGTCTGCATTCAGCCGCGGCTTCCTGTCTTAAAGGTGGGGACTGAATTAGATCTACAAGTCACCTGTGCATTGGGTCTGGAGCGGAAGAGCGGTAGTTACCGTGATTATGCAGGGCACTGTGGAGAGGCAATGATTGGGTCACTGCTGCAGCTGTCAGCTCCTTACCCGATAAGAGGGCTGAAGGGTCCGTGCAGTTCCCCGTCAGATTGGCTTCCTGATTCCTGCGCATCGATAAGAGGGAGGACGAGAGGAGAAGAGCTGCTGGGTCCGTGCGGTGTCCTGACCTGGGCAGCAGTGAGAGCGGCAGCTGCAGGGATGTCAGACTGCGGGTCCGTGCGGTGTCCCGACCTGGGCAGCAGCTGCAGGGATGTCAGTCTGCGGGTCCGTGCGGTGTCCCGACCTGGGCAGCAGTGAGAGCGGCAGCTGCAGGGATGTCAGTCTGCGGGTCCGTGCGGTGTCCCGACCTGGGCAGCAGCTGCAGGGATGTCAGTCTGCGGGTCCGTGCGGTGTCCCGACCTGGGCAACAGCTGCAGGGATGTCAGTCTGCGGGTCCGTGCGGTGTCCCGACCTGGGCAGCAGTGAGAGTGGCAGCTGCAGGTCCGTGCAGTGTCCCATCGCAAGGTCCATCCTCCTGAGCGGAACTGTTGAGCCAGGGAAGAGGGGAAGAAATCCGTGGGTGCACACTAGTGCACCCTTGTGATGGAACACTGCATGGACCCGCAGACTGTCATCTCTGCAGCTGCCGCTCTCACTGCTGCCCAGGTCGGGACACCGCATGGACCCAGCAGCTCTCCTTCTCCCTCTCACTGATGCACTGGAATCGGGAATCCAATCCGACGGGGCAACACACAGATTACTGCTGCCTCCAGCCCTTATCCTCCACTCCTCCCGCTGGCTACAGCCATCCACACCACCATGCTGGCTCGGCTGCCAGTCAGCACCAAGACCACCCAAGGAGTCAGGCTTCCAGGTCACATCTGTCCTCTAGAGCCCTGGAATTGTCCACTGTCACTTGCCAGAAGACCAGCACAGCACCAAGGATATGCCTCCAGATCCCATGGCTTCCCAGCCACATAGTGACGAGCATGATTGCCAGCCAGTGTGCCAGGGCTGCTGCAGGTAATGGGGTCAGTGTGCCAGGGCTGCTGCAGGTTATGGGGTCAGTGTGCCAGGGCTGCTTCAGGTTATGGGGTCAGTGTGCCAGGGCTGCTGCAGGTAATGGGGTCAGTGTGACAGGGCTGCTGCAGGTAATGGGGCCAGTGTGACAGGGCTGCTGCAGGTAATGGGGTCAGTGTGCCAGGGCTGCTGCAGGTAATGGGGCCAGTGTGCCAGGGCTGCTGCAGGTAATGGGGTCAGTGTGCCAGGGCTGCTGCAGGTAATGGGGTCAGTGTGCCAGGGCTGCTGCAGGTAATGAGGCCAGTGTGCCAGGGCTGCTGCAGGTAATGGGGCCAGTGTGCCAGGGTTGCTGCAGGTAATGGGGCCAGTGTGCCAGGGATGCTGCAGGTAATGGGGCCAGTGTGCCAGGGCTGCTGCAGGTAATGGGGCCAGTGTGCCAGGGTTGCTGCAGGTAATGGGGCCAGTGTGCCAGGGATGCTGCAGGTAATGGGGCCAGTGTGCCAGGGCTGCTGCAGGTAATGGGGCCAGTGTGCCAGGGTTGCTGCAGGTAATGGGGCCAGTGTGCCAGGGATGCTGCAGGTAATGGGGCCAGTGTGCCAGGGCTCCACAAGACACCCCTGCACCAAAGATGTACCAGGTTTAGAATATTTTTATTTTTCCCTGGTTTTTGTCCTCTAAACCTGGGTGCGTCTTATGGTCCGGAGCGTCTTATGGTCCGAAAAATACGGTAAGTTAGTCCACATTCCTGTTCTGTATGTTCCTAAGAGCTCAGTCCCTGTGCTATTGATCATTCAGACGTTCTCAGGATAAGAATGTGATAATTAAAGTCAATCCAATTCTACCAGAAAGAGTGAAAGTGTATGAATGTGAAAAAAAAGGAGTAACTAATGATAATAATGAGGAGTTACATGCCATATATGCAATTGTTACAGTAACCCATTTGTAGATCCTCATTTAAGAACACTAAGGAATTTTTACACTCAGTAGTTGTATTTTTGACAGATAAAATGCATGGGGGATGCTCAGATAATACTACTGAATGGTTCAAAGGAAGAAAATACTGTACATAGGATACAATAAAAAATACATAGCTTATATACATTTTTATACATCCTTGTGATCTTCCTTTTTTTAAGCTGCACAGCATCCCTCTGCAAATGTTTTCCCAGCTCTGTATTCTACATTTCTAAACTGGAAAGTTCCCTAGATGACCTCTTCTCCTCCATCTCCATCACTGTGTTCTATAAAACCGTAGAGTATCTCCCTGGTTCTGGTTCAGTTCAAGAGGCACCTTTTTCTTGGCTTAGATTCTCCTTTGGCACACTATTCGACCTGATGAAGTGAGCTAGTACCCACGAAACGTGTTGCCAGTGCATATAGTAAAATAGTTATTTATTAACGGTTTGTCTTTATTGATGTAAGCCACCTCGTTTTTTTCCTTTTACTATTTCTCAGTCCGTTTTATCATATCCTGGGTGCCTCTTTCCCCGTGTGTTTCCACCCTCCTCTGGAGGGGTGTTCTAATTGGTCTTTGGTGGTTCAATCATAATTTGACCTTTTGATTATCCCTTACAAAGAGTGCGACCATGTCCAGCTGAGCTGGACTCCCGAGTGGAGTCAAGTTTGTGAATCTCCACCTGCCTACAGTGGCTGGTTGCCTGACTGCAACCTTCCCTTGTGAGTACCCCATTTTACTTTACCCTTATTGCATATTGTTGTGACTTACTGCACCATCGGAGTTCCCATTGTCTCAGGGTGTATTCTGACCACCCTCCACATTTGGCCTGGTTCAGGTGCGCCTTGTGTCTGGAATTTTCTTCTGCATCCTTGGAACCATAAAGCAGCATTCTTTAAAGTAGAGTTCCCAACCATGTCCTCAAGTACCACCAACAGTGCATGTTTTGTGGAAATCCACAATGGTAGTTAATCAGCTCTGCTGAGCAGTGGTGCTCAGCAGAGCTCGAATATTCGAGTAGCTCGAATATTCGAGCTCTTTTTCAGCTATCCGAGCTCGGTATTCGAGCTCCGAATAGCTGTAGCTATTCGAATGGGCTATCCGAGTACACTCGAATAGCCCATTCACTATTCGAGCTATTCGAGCAAACGGCGCTATTCGAGCTCGGTACCGAGCTCGAATAGCGTCATAGCCCAGATTGATGTCCTTAGAGCCAATCAGAGGGCTCCCAGGCCCTCTGACGGCAGCCAATCACAGAGGGGGACCCTGGCCAGCCCCTACCCTATAAATAGCGGCCGCCATGTTCCGTTTCTCCATGCTTGCCTGAGACTTGTACAGAGAGAGAGTTGCTCCTTTGTGCTTTGGCTTAGCAAGTGCTCTATTGTGATCATTTACCTAGCGTTTTTGCTCACCTACACCTGCCATATACACCTATATTGTTGTTAGTTAGATAGACATTGTATTTTAGTTAGTAGCTTGTGTGTTACATTAGAGACAGGCAGCTGCTGCAAGCTTACAGGTTTAGGCCTCAGGGGGGCCTTGCCTCTGTGGGCAGCTGTCCTCTGTTTATTTCTCTCATCTATACCAGTATTTCTGCTGTCCTTTACTAATAGTATTGTAGTTATACTGTACTAGGAGTAGGACACTCACTGACTGTCACTGTTTATAGGCTACTAGCTAGCTCCTGCGTGTGTGCACTCACTCACTGTCTGTGTGTACACACACTCTATTTCCTTCTGATTACTGATAGATTATTGTTAGTTAGTTGTACTTACTGTTACTACTTACTCTTACTGTACTAGGAGTCTAGGACACTCAGTCAGACAGTCACTGTGTTCATAGGCTACTAGCTCCTGCGTGCGGTCACTCACTGTCTGAGTGTACACACACCACCCACACTCCATTTCCTTCTGATCGCTGATTGATTATTGTAATTAGTTAGTTCTACTTACTGTTACTACTTACTCTTACTGTACTAGGAGTCTAGGACACTCAGTCACTGTGTGTTCATAGGCTACTAGCTCCTGCGTGCGGTCACTCACTGTCTGAGTGTACACACACCACCCACACTCCATTTCCTTCTGATCGCTGATTGATTATTGTAATTAGTTAGTTCTACTTACTGTTACTACTTACTCTTACTGTACTAGGAGTCTAGGACACTCAGTCACTGTGTTCATAGGCTACTAGCTCCTGCGTGCGGTCACTCACTGTCTGAGTGTACACACACCACCCACACTCCATTTCCTTCTGATCGCTGATTGATTATTGTAATTAGTTAGTTCTACTTACTGTTACTACTTACTCTTACTGTACTAGGAGTCTAGGACACTCAGTCACTGTGTGTTCATAGGCTACTAGCTCCTGCGTGCGGTCACTCACTGTCTGAGTGTACACACACCACCCACACTCCATTTCCTTCTGATCGCTGATTGATTATTGTAATTAGTTAGTTCTACTTACTGTTACTACTTACTCTTACTGTACTAGGAGTCTAGGACACTCAGTCACTGTGTTCATAGGCTACTAGCTCCTGCGTGCGGGCACTCACTGTCTGAGTGTACACACACCACCCACACTCCATTTCCTTCTGATCGCTGATTGATTATTGTAATTAGTTAGTTCTACTTACTGTTACTACTTACTCTTACTGTACTAGGAGTCTAGGACACTCAGTCACTGTGTGTTCATAGGCTACTAGCTCCTGCGTGCGGTCACTCACTGTCTGAGTGTACACACACCACCCACACTCCATTTCCTTCTGATCGCTGATTGATTATTGTAATTAGTTAGTTCTACTTACTGTTACTACTTACTCTTACTGTACTAGGAGTCTAGGACACTCAGTCACTGTGTTCATAGGCTACTAGCTCCTGCGTGCGGGCACTCACTGTCTGAGTGTACACACACCACCCACACTCCATTTCCTTCTGATCGCTGATTGATTATTGTAATTAGTTAGTTCTACTTACTGTTACTACTTACTCTTACTGTACTAGGAGTCTAGGACACTCAGTCACTGTGTGTTCATAGGCTACTAGCTCCTGCGTGCGGTCACTCACTGTCTGAGTGTACACACACCACCCACACTCCATTTCCTTCTGATCGCTGATTGATTATTGTAATTAGTTAGTTCTACTTACTGTTACTACTTACTCTTACTGTACTAGGAGTCTAGGACACTCAGTCACTGTGTGTTCATAGGCTACTAGCTCCTGCGTGCGGTCACTCACTGTCTGAGTGTACACACACCACCCACACTCCATTTCCTTCTGATCGCTGATTGATTATTGTAATTAGTTAGTTCTACTTACTGTTACTACTTACTCTTACTGTACTAGGAGTCTAGGACACTCAGTCACTGTGTTCATAGGCTACTAGCTCCTGCATGCGGGCACTCACTGTCTGAGTGTACACACACCACCCACACTCCATTTCCTTCTGATCGCTGATTGATTATTGTAATTAGTTAGTTCTACTTACTGTTACTACTTACTCTTACTGTACTAGGAGTCTAGGACACTCAGTCACTGTGTGTTCATAGGCTACTAGCTCCTGCGTGCGGTCACTCACTGTCTGAGAGTACACACACCACCCACACTCCATTTCCTTCTGATCGCTGATTGATTATTGTAATTAGTTAGTTCTACTTACTGTTACTACTTACTCTTACTGTACTAGGAGTCTAGGACACTCAGTCACTGTGTTCATAGGCTACTAGCTCCTGCGTGCGGGCACTCACTGTCTGAGTGTACACACACCACCCACACTCCATTTCCTTCTGATCGCTGATTGATTATTGTAATTAGTTAGTTCTACTTACTGTTACTACTTACTCTTACTGTACTAGGAGTCTAGGACACTCAGTCACTGTGTTCATAGGCTACTAGCTCCTGCGTGCGGGCACTCACTGTCTGAGTGTACACACACCACCCACACTCCATTTCCTTCTGATCGCTGATTGATTATTGTAATTAGTTAGTTCTACTTACTGTTACTACTTACTCTTACTGTACTAGGAGTCTAGGACACTCAGTCACTGTGTTCATAGGCTACTAGCTCCTGCGTGCGGGCACTCACTGTCTGAGTGTACACACACTAAATTTACTTGTGATTACTACTGATTATTGTAACTGCTAGTTGTACTTCCTGACTGTTACTACTTACTTACTGTACTAGGGGACTTTCACTCAGTCACCTCACCAACCAACCCACTCCATTAAAGTACCCCACTTTTCACCCGCCCTTTTAAAAAACTTTTGTCTATACGCCCAAAACATTGAAGATGTCTGGAAGTGGCAGCCAGCGCGGTTTGGGCAAGGGGAAGGGCAGCAAGGGAATCAGGAGGAGAGGGAGCAGCATTGTGGCAAGCCGCGGCCGCGGGCGCGCCACCATGCACAGTTCCGCAGCAGCAGCAGCAGCGTCAGTGGCTAACATTCCTCCCATAGCCACTGGCCGTGGACGCCTTGGGCGCCGCCCAGCAGGAGCATCTGCAACTCACGCTGCAGAGACACAGCAGCAGCAGCGTGTAGCACCTGCTCCCATTTTCCTCCAGCCGGGTCGGAAACGTCCCATTGAGGAAAAGGATGCAGACACTGTGGTGCAACTCATGACGGAGGATGAGCAGCCCGCCATCAGCTCTGCATCCGAGGCCTCCACCCTCACCACCACCACCACCCCTGTTCGCAGCAGCCGCCCAGCAGGGTCTGGGGAGGAGGCCAGTTCACCGTCACTCGCCGACCTGTCATTCAGCAGTCTTTTGACCCCAGGCATCATGAGTAAATTGTCTGCTGTTGTTGGCGATCTTGAGGAGGAGATGCTGATGGGCACTTTGGGGGATGAGGGATTGGACAGCAAGACTGTGGCGACAGTCAAGCAGCCCATCCATGCATCAGGAGAGGAGTTTGGGGGGTCCTCATCCCAGCAGGACATGTTTCAGGAGGGGGAGGATGATGATGACCCGGTGACAGACAGAGACTGGGTGCCACCACCTCCAGGGGATGTCGTCCTCAGCAGCTCTGAGGAGGAGGAGGAGGATGCGCTTGTGGGCCTTGCAAGGAGGCGCATCATTGCAAGCATTGGCAGCGTCCCACACCCTGCTGGTGTCTCAGGCTCAGCAGCAGCAGCATCAGCCAGTACCACCACCAGCCGCACCCAAGCCCCCCCCCCAACCACCACAGGGAGACAGGCAGCAGCGCTTCCATGCCGTAGGGGGATGTTTAAGTCACCAATCTGGCGATATTTCACCATGCCCACTGTGTACAGCAAGTACGCCACTTGCAACCACTGTCAGCGGAAGTTGAGCAGAGGTGCAGACCCCTTAAAGTTCTGCACCAGCTCGCTCATCAACCACCTTGCGGCTAAACATTTCCACCAGCATGAGGAGTTCCAGAGGCTGAAGGCATCTGGTGCTGGCAGTGGCACCACACCCATCACTGCACAGCCTTCAGCAGCAGCAGCAGCAACAGCAGCCACCCGCCCTCCTGCTCCTCCAGCAGCACCAGCAGGAGTGCGGAAACGCACTGCTCCTCCCCCCTCTGCAACTCCTGCCGCCGACACTGAGGCCTGTTCTGGCAGCCAGTCCTCAGTGGCCTCCTCTGCTGTGTCTGCTGATTCCCGTGTCAGCAAAAGGCCACGCCAGAGCCTTTTGAGCGAGTCCTTCCAGGGGGTGGTTAGGGCTCTGCCTCCCAGCAGCCGTCGCGTGCGGCAGCTGAACGGCTTGCTGGCACGGGCCATGTGCTCCCAACTCCTGCCGTACACGCTCGTGCAGGAGGGGAGCGACATTCGTGCGCTGCTTGCTTGCGCAGCCCCAGACTGGCAGCTCCCCAGCAGACACTTTTTCTCCCGCAAGGCCATTCCTGCACTGCACCGCTTTGTGATGGCCAATGTGGAGCGAGGGCTGGAGCACGCGGTTGGTGAAAGGGTCCACGTCACCATGGACTCCTGGAGCAGCCGCTTCGGGACAGGCCGCTACCTGTCCTTCACTGTCCACTGGGTCAGCTTGGTGGAAGGGGGTGAGGATGGGAGAGCAGCAGCGGGCACAGCAGCAGCAGCAACACAGTGGGTGGTGCCACCCCGCAGGCTCAGGGGAACTGCAGCAGGTTCCTCCGATCCTCTGCCATCCTCCGGCACACCTGGCCAAACCCCCCGCCTCAGCAGCAGCGTGAAGGCCCGCCACTGCCAAGCGCTGCTGCACTTGGTCAGCCTTGGGAAGACCAAGCTGACGGCAACCCATGTGTTGGCCAAACTCCAGGAGCAGGAGAGGATTTGGCTGACCCCCAGAGGCCTCAGAGTCGGAGAGGTGGTGGCCGACAATGGGGCCAATCTGGTTGCCGCAATACACAGGGGAAACCTGACCCACATCCCCTGTCTTGCCCACGTGCTGAACCTAGTGGTGCAGAAGTTCCTGCGCACCTACCAGGGGATGGGCGAACTGCTGGAAACGGCAAGGAATGTTGTGCGTCACTTCCGGCGCTCGGCTGCAGCCTGTGCGAGCCTGGAAGATGTGCAAAAGGAGCTGGATCTGCCACGCCATCGGCTGATCCTTGACGTTCCGACTCGCTGGAACTCCACCCTGGCGATGTTGGAGCGTCTGGTTGAACAGAGGCACGCTGTCAAACAGTACCTTGCCCTGGCCACTGTTTCCGCAGCTCTGAGAAGGGACAAGACCAGCAACTTCCCGTCCATCGTCCCCGATGATGACTGGAGGCACATGCAGCAGGTGTGCTTAGTGCTGGCTCCCTTCCTGCAGGCCACAAACATGGTGAGCAGGGACCATGCTATGGTCTGCGAGTGGGTGCCCCTGGTTTCTCTGCTGAACAGGGCCCTCGATGCTTTGCTGGAACAGGGAGCGGCAGCCTTGGACCAGCAGGAGCGGCAACCAGCTGCGCAGTCCACCTCTGAGGGGGAGGAGGAGGAGGACTTGGTGGAGGTCCCTGACCTGGCTGCTGATGAGGGGGATCAGCACAGCGCAGCTGAGTTGGTGCGGGGGTGGAGAGAGGATGAGGCAGCAGAGGAGGAGGATGAGGACAGCACTGACGTCGATGTGCCAGCAGACGTGGCCCGCCTCTTCCCAATGGCAGCGCACATGCTGACGTGCCTGCGCAGGGACCCCAGGGTGATCCAGATGAAGCAGAGGGAGGACATCTGGATCAGCATGATGTTGGACCCACGCCTCAAGGGGAAGTTGAGCCAGTTCCTGCCGCCTGCAGGAGGAGACCCAGCGCAACAAATAAGGAGCTTGCAGCAGGCCCTTGTTGAGCGCTTGGAGGAAGCCTTCCCCCAGCCTTCCACCCCCACTGTCCAGCAGCCAGCACAGAGGCAGCAGCAGGTGCCTGCATCCAGCAGCAGCAAGCGCCCCACAGACCTGCTGTCTCTCAGCCACGAGCTCTACAGGACTGTAGAGGCTCCGGCAGCAGTGACTAGAGAGGAGATGCATGCAGCAGCATCCTCCTCCGGTCACAGCCAGCGCCTGACCCGCATGGTGGCTGACTACATGGGGTCGTACAGCCGGCTTGACAGCGATGCCCCTGTTGATCCCATGGAGTATTGGGTCAAGCGCATGGAGATCTGGAGCGAGCTGGCGCAGTACGCCCTGGAAGTGCTGTCCTGCCCCCCTTCCAGCGTGCTGTCCGAGCGCTGCTTCAGTGCAGCTGGTGGCGTGGTCACCGAGAAACGCTCACGTCTGTCTCACAAGTCTGTGGACAGACTGACGTTTCTCAAGATGAACCAGGCGTGGGTGGAAGGCGAGTTCCTGGCCCCTGTTGTCGGCGAGAGGGGGACATGAACTGGCTGCCGGAACCATCGTTAATGTGCCTTACCACCCTTTACCACCTCCTGGCTCCTGCTCACTAAGCCAGCCTGGTTCACTTTGACTATTACGTCGCCTGCAGCCACACATTTTACACCTACAGTGGGCTGCTGTGTACTGCCCTTCTGCTGTCTGTCTGTGTTTCCCACTGCCAGGGTACACAGATGATTTACCTTCTGCTGCCACTCTGCCACCAGCTATTACGTCAAACAATAGCTGCTCGCCTACTCCTCCATTCCTCCTCCTGCTGCTGCTGTCTGTCTGTGTTTCCCACTGCCAGGGTACACAGATGATTTACCTTCTGCTGCCACTCTGCCACCAGCTATTACGTCAAACAATAGCTATATTGGTTGCAAAACCAAAAACCAAAAAACCATAAAAAAAAAAAAAGGTTTAATTTTTCTGAGGTGCCCGGGTTGAAAACTGTGTTGTCCCAGTTGTGTATTGGACACAATGTGGGCTGCACGACCGCTGTCTGGGACCTCCTGTTGTGTTTATTTACAGCCCTGGTATCACCGCTAGGTACCAGGGCTATTATGTCACGCTGCCTACCTGCTGCCACACTCACACTGCTCCTCCATACCTCCTCCTGCTGCTGCTGCTGCTGTCTGTCTGTGTTTCCCACTGCCAGGGTACACAGATGATTTACCTTCTGCTGCCACTCTGCCACCAGCTATTACGTCAAACAATAGCTGCTCGCCTACTCCTCCATTCCTCCTCCTGCTGCTGCTGTCTGTCTGTGTTTCCCACTGCCAGGGTACACAGATGATTTACCTTCTGCTGCCACTCTGCCACCAGCTATTACGTCAAACAATAGCTATATTGGTTGCAAAACCAAAAACCAAAAAACCATAAAAAAAAAAAAAAGGTTTAATTTTTCTGAGGTGCCCGGGTTGAAAACTGTGTTGTCCCAGTTGTGTATTGGACACAATGTGGGCTGCACGACCGCTGTCTGGGACCTCCTGTTGTGTTTATTTACAGCCCTGGTATCACCGCTAGGTACCAGGGCTATTATGTCACGCTGCCTACCTGCTGCCACACTCACACTGCTCCTCCATACCTCCTCCTGCTGCTGCTGCTGCTGTCTGTCTGTGTTTCCCACTGCCAGGGTACACAGATGATTTACCTTCTGCTGCCACTCTGCCACCAGCTATTACGTCAAACAATAGCTGCTCGCCTACTCCTCCATTCCTCCTCCTGCTGCTGCTGTCTGTCTGTGTTTCCCACTGCCAGGGTACACAGATGATTTACCTTCTGCTGCCACTCTGCCACCAGCTATTACGTCAAACAATAGCTATATTGGTTGCAAAACCAAAAACCAAAAAACCATAAAAAAAAAAAAAAGGTTTAATTTTTCTGAGGTGCCCGGGTTGAAAACTGTGTTGTCCCAGTTGTGTATTGGACACAATGTGGGCTGCACGACCGCTGTCTGGGACCTCCTGTTGTGTTTATTTACAGCCCTGGTATCACCGCTAGGTACCAGGGCTATTATGTCACGGCGAGCTGCCTGCCTCATTGACTGCCTGCTGCCACACACTCATCCTCCTCCTCCTGCTGCTGAATTTACCTCCTGCTGTCTTTGTGTTTCCACTGCCAGGGAGCACATACAATGGCGCTTCCAACATGCGTGCGCCCACCAGCTATTTGTTACGCTCAAAAATAGATGCATTTCTTTAAAAAAAAATTGAAAAGAGAAATACGTGAAGAAGAATAAGACAATGAAGAAGAAGAAGAAGAATAAGACTATGAAGAAGAAGAATAAGACTATGAAGAAGAAGAATAATAAGAAGAATAATAAGAAGAATAATAAGAAGAATAAGAAGAAGAATAAGAAGAAGAAGAAGAAGAAGAAGAAGAAGAAGAAGAAGAAGAAGAAGAAGAAGAAGAAGAAGAAGAAGAAGAAGAAGAAGAAGAAGAAGAAGAAGAAGAAGAAGAAGAAGAAGAAGAAGAAGAAGAAGAAGAAGAAGAAGAAGAAGAAGAAGAAGAAGAAGAAGAAGAAGAAGAAGAAGAAGAAGAAGAAGAAGAAGAAGAAGAAGAAGAAGAAGAAGAAGAAGAAGAAGAAGAAACAGTAACACTACTGAACAAAATTAAGGACACAACTTCTCTTTCCACATTTTTTTTTTAAAGGAACATCCCCACATAATCACTTGCTGTTGTTACTTGGAAAAAAAGAGGTTTCTTGCATCATTCACCCTCAAAACAAGTGTTGGAAGCTATTTAAGGCCAATTCGAATAGTCAGCTCGAATAGTTAGCTCGAATACCGACTCGAATAGTGAGCTCGAAGTCCGAGGTCGAATCGAATAGTAAAAATTATTCGACTCGAATATTCGAATGACCTCGAATAATTTACTATTCGAATTCGACCAAACTCGAATTTTAAAAAGGGGTATTTGAGCACAACTACTGCTGAGACACTAATTACCCCACCTGTGCATGTTTGTGGTTTTCTGCAAAACATGCACTGTTGGTTGTACTTGAGGACAGGGTTGGGAAGCCCTGCCTTAAAGGACACCCGAAGTTAGGGAGATATGAAGGCTGCCACATCTCTTTCCTTTTTGACAAAACCAGTTGTCTGACAGTCCAACTGAACACACTGGAAACAAGCATGCAGCTTATCCAATCAGACGTCAATCAGAAACATCAGTTCTGCATGCTTGTTCAGGGTCTGTGGCTAAAAAATATTAGAGGCAGAGGAGCAGCACAACAGCCAGGCAATTTGCATTGTTTAAAAAGGAACGGCAGCCTCTGTATCCCTCTCACTTTTGCTGCCTTTTAAACTATCACTTGCATAACCATTGATGTACAAAAAATGTTTCTCCTCACACCCAATCTGACATTACAGTGTTTCTGGATATGTCCTTATTTCCTCGTCCCTGGCCCAGGACTCAACTCATTGTACCCATAAATATCTGTGTCCTGTCTGTGTACCCATCCCTTTAAATGCCATCCCAGAATTAACACTGCCCCTTCAATTATGTTAAAATCACTTTAAGGTTCCGTTACCTCCAGCCACTTGGTTGCTAGTAGTATACTCCCATGCTGTGATAGTTACTCAGTTACTCACTGGCTTAGTTGCCTTCAGAACCTGTTATCTGTTCACCTCTGTTCTCCTCTGGGCTGTGTGGAGCTTAGAACAAGGTGTGTCTCTTAACCTGGGGCTGTGTGGAGCTTAGAACAAGGTATGTCTCACAGCCTGATGTACTCATTGCCGGTTTTATAACTAGATTT
The DNA here is from genome assembly GCF_040937935.1 of Hyperolius riggenbachi. Lineage (NCBI taxonomy): Eukaryota > Metazoa > Chordata > Amphibia > Anura > Hyperoliidae > Hyperolius > Hyperolius riggenbachi. The sequence goes on from NC_090646.1 coordinate 169,559,539, forward strand.
CTTGCTTTGGCTGGAAGAATAATTTATGTTTTCTCCCCCTGTAACTTCACATAAGGCATTAGTCATTCTGTCACTTATTCAGTGTAAACGATGTGATTGTGTAGTTCTATTTTTGGACACCGTATTGCAAACTAAAAAGAAGTAAATGGAAGACACTGTGAAGCATGGAGGATAAGTGATAATAGTGAAAACGCAGCCTTGATTTCATACAAAGCATACTTTGCAGATGAAAGATCTTATGTACATTTATTGTTTGAAAACACGCTGACATGATCAGGTTTGAGATTATTAGGTTGTAAAAGGGAGCAGTACAATTTGCAAACTTTTTAAACAAACCTCCTCCTATGGCAGATTTGATAATTGGGTGTGCAGCAGGCATTAACTTACCTACAAGGGGCTGCTCCATAGGCCCCTTGTGTCCATAGGGAAGCCTTTATCTTCTGTGTGCCTTACCACAGAACCCAACGCTTATGCTGATTAGCTGGTTATTAGTATGTCACTGATCACGCAATGCATTCATCATTTAACCACATCAATGGGAACTACCGTATTTTTTGGGCATATAAGACGCTCAGGACTCTAAGACGAACCTAGGTTTTGAGGGCAAAAACCAGGAAAATATATACTAAACCTGGTGCATCCATGGTCCAGGAGCATCTTGTAGATGTTTTCCCCCAATTATTGTAACAGAATACCCAATATGTTCAGGGTAACCCAAAACTACTAGGAAAGTATAAGGGACCAACAAAAGACTCAAAAGCCCTGCTACTAAAAAAGCAATGCTTAGTGTGGCTTGCCTTCTTAAAACAAGGTATTTGCGATAATTCAGATTTAAGTGTGTAACTGTGGCTACCAACAATTCACCACTACTGAATATGCAAATTATCAAAGCCTATAGCTTTACATTTTACAGAGCCACATCAACCCAACATGCAGACAGCCTGTTTCAGGTGTTTGGTCCTCCTCAGAGCATGACAGGGATTGATATGGCTCTATGGGATTGTGCTTGGACCAAAGCAGCTCATCCTGTCTTCTTTGTACTTCATGTGTCCTTCTGTGTCCCCCATTTGTCCCCATGTGTCCCTTTTATCCCCCATGTGTCCCCCATGTGTCCCCTTCTGTCCCCATGTCTCCACTCCTAGCTTCCATGTCTCCTCCACTCCCCTTTGTGTTGCACATCTCCAGCATGCATTGAGCGGATAGGGACTATGAATAGCTGGTGGGAATCTGGAGTTCTGCGACACGGGACACATAAGATAAAGGCCACCTAATGGGCACAGGGGTAGGGGCTATGGAGCAGCCCCCCCCGTAGGTAAGTAAATGCCTGCTGCACACCTGGACATTTAACAAACTTTCCATATTCATGGGAACTTCAAAGTATTCATATTGTACTTCCTCAGATCCCACTCTTCGTTGGCCTTATACTACAACCAAATATATCTTCATCCACATCAGACAGAATTTCAGACTATAATCCCATTTCAAAGATTACTATGAAACAATAATAATCACAGCATAAACTTCTGCTTTCACCAGGGGTAGGATACCTAAACACATAAAAAAAAGATGTGTATGGGTTTATTATATCTGTGGAATTCCAGAATGTATATAATTTGTTTGATGCTGGAAGATGCTGAGATGGGATTATATATGATAGCTTTTGATGTGGCTATATCTAGATAGCTAGACAATAGATAGAATGTTTGATTGGGTTTATGTAGCCTGGCTGCACCTTTTCATCTGGCAACATATTTATCATTATTGTGAGGAATATATTGTTTACATGTACATCAGAATAAGACAGAGAAGGAAGGTGAAAAAGGGAAAGAAAAGAAAAATATTTGTTTGTGGATATATACTATGCTTGTAGTAAGAGAGCCTCATTTTGAAGGTGGAACGGGGATTCACATCAGTGAAAATGGCTTGCAATGTGGTCAGTGCGCTTATAGGTAGTCTCAAGAAACTAGAAAGATTTTATGAAACTGAATCTTTTTTATGGTATTTGAAATCTGAAAATAAACACTTGGAGGGTAATTTTGCACCATTGTGGATGGGGATCCAGAAATGTTCTCATTAGGAAACTGTGATGATTTGCTCAGCTGCCTGTGCAGGCAGGCAGCTTTTTGACCATTGTGTAGGTTTGCATGCTGCAGGACTCTAGAAAGAAGAGCTTCTGTCAGTTTTGCAGCTTGTGCTTGCTGAGGAATTTGCATACGTTGTCATGCAAATTGCCTGGCCACAATCATTGGAGGCGTGTACTATAAGTACTATGTGTGTCCCACAATGCTTGGCTGTTCATAAGGAGTCTTTCTGTGAAACACTCTGGAGAGTGTCAGCCATGCTCTTTGTTTGAAGATCAGCTTAGAGTAATTCCTGGAAAACTGCACTAGGCAGGTTTCCTTAGTGCAGTTAGGATTGCTTATCTGTTTGTTTGTTCTGTTGCTATTGTCCTGTCCCAGCGGTGGTCGACAGGAAATGGTTCTGATCTCTGTTCTTGGAGTATAGCTGGTGCAGCGGTTGTTACCAGCTATCTCTTCTGTTCTGTCTCCTGGGATCGCGCTAGCCACTTTTCGCTAGCGCTGTGGATCCTTCTGTTCTGTCTCCTGGGATCGCGCTAGCCACTTTTCGCTAGCGCTGTGGATCCTTCTGTTCTGTCTCCTGGGATCGCGCTAGCCACTTTCCGCTAGTGCTGTGGATCCTTCTGTTCTGCTACTCTGTACCTGGATCGCGCTAGCCACTTTCGCTAGTGCTGTGGATCCTATCTCTCGCTTGTCCCTGTTTTCGTGTGTCTGTCTTGTCTGCTACGACCGCTTGCTGGAGGCTCGGTGAGGTAACCGTTAAGCAAGCGTTCGCGTCCTCTGTTTCATGTTTGTCTGTCGATGGTTAGTTAGGCGTGCTTGTCTCTATTGTGCTTATCACGTGGAGACCGCGCACGAACGCGTGCACTGTTGCGAATGAGTGCGGTGTTCGCGTTCAGTTAGCGTTTGTTATTTTCCTTGTTATTCTCATTGTATTATTTGCTGTGCCTTTGCTAACCTCGTATTCTGTTCTGATCTGCCTTGTGTCACTTCTGGCGATCGCACCTTTCGCGATCGTGTTCCTATTTCATATCTGCTGTTGTGTGTGCACTGCCGCGGGGTGGCGACTAGGTTGGCGCACACACATACAACCTGTCCCTGTGCTCGTTGTCATTCGCAATCGCCTCTCTTGCGATTGCGTTCTGCGCTTCGTACAATTCCTGTCTGGCATTTGTGGAGGTACAGAGGATTGGTTCCTCTGCACTCCCCAGCGCCATCTGCCGACAGGATTTCCCTCTACGGGTGCGTAGCACCTTTTGCTGGGTGCCTGCAAATATACGCTTGTGGAGGATTTCCGCCGTATCAGCGCACGCGTTGTGCGCTGATCACGGAGAAAGTTCCACAATCGTTACAGTATGAACAGCCCAACCCAAAACCCCAGTGTAGACGGAATTTCTGATTTGTACGATTTTTTCGAATATGGCTCTTGTACCTTTAAGAGATTTAAAAAACTTGAACCTGAATCAGCAGACGAATTTTTGTCTGAGTGTACGAAACTGTTAGCGAACCCTGAATTCCAATGCACCCCAGTGTCTACCTGGGCCCCCCAAATGGTCTACATTCTGTTGGGGGGCGAAATGTCAATGTGGGCTTATGATGTGTTAGATCATACCACCCTGAGTCAAAGACCCCTGGAATTCTTGGCCTTTTTAATTCACAATTGGCTGAGATTACCTCAATTACCATACCCCCTTAATGAGTTGTTGTCAGCAGCTCAATCAGCTGTTCCATCTACTCTTTCATCCATAAAGCAGCCATCCAAAGCCTCTAAGTTTAAACGTAAAAGTTCTAGGAAGGCTTCCCAGCGGAAAGATCCGTTGCCCATAGCAACCACAAATAAAGAGGTTATTTCTGTCAAGTCTGAAATGGGCGGCAAAACCATGCAGTATGATAATGATGTTTATAATGCATCTGCTGATCAGTTTCCAGGTTTTTTGCCCCAATCCAAAGCTTATGTGGATCCTGCTATAGGTAGGATCGCACACTACATTAAAGCAGTTAAAAAATCTGTTCTTGTTCCTGAACTCCACCCCTATGAAGATTATCTGGATACTGGCCTGTTTGAACCCCCATTTGCTTCCTGGGATGTTGGGGCCTTGCTGGAGGAATTTGATTTTGATTGGAAAGCCTTTTGCGATTTTTACATCGCAAAAAGCGAAGATGTCTTAAAAGCTTGTCTCGATTCTATGTACCTTCTCATTGATTGCGATGGATGTGACAAGGATGATGTGGATCTGGTGATCTATGTATGGCAAACGATTTTGGATGAGTTGCACACACCCCAACCAATTGATTCCAATAAAGAGACATCGTTGTCGGATGATTGTTCCTGCCTTTCTGGGGTAAAGCATGAGAGTCTCTTGACTTTGTGCAATCTGAAATGAATGAGTATGCCGCTGTGGTTGATTCCTGTGCGAATCCTGAAGGATTCTCTCCTGACAGTGTGCAGTTTGAATCTGTACGATCTGATGCCTGTTTCTCGGATGTTCCTGCAGATTGTGATCGGCATGAGTCTGCCGGTTTCCTCAAGGATGTGTGGGATCCTTTGTCATTTAGAAACAGATCTTTGAGATCTTCCATCTGTGACCCTGCTATGGGGAAAGTTTCTCGACTGTGTAGCGTCAAAAGTAAAATTAATATGCCTAATAAAGTTTATCCTGTTGATGTCGCTATTTCTTCTGCAAATGAGTCTCTGTCTCACCCTGTTATCACCTGTAAGGGCCCGTTGCCTGGGGACAGTTGCTCCAGCATTTCGGTCCTAGATGCCTTGCAGTATGTTCCGCAGATCGCGGAGGTTTGCGCTATGGAAGCGTCAGTTTCACAACCTAAAGTGATTTTTGATTCGCAGGTTTTGCGTCCTGGCTCCTCGGATTTGACATTGTTGGCCGAATCTAAGAGTGAGACAGCGCTTCGGTTTTGCGAATCTGACTCTGAAACATTTTTGCTGGGTCCAGAGAGAGTTTCTCTGAGCCTGCCCTGTACCATGAATAACAATATGATGTCCAATCACACTGACATTTGTGAGTCCCTTTCTTGCTCTGAGGCAAGTGCTGATTCTGCACCCTGTACTCTGGATGAGTCAATGTGGCCTTGCTTAGAATCCCATACAGTGTCCCTAGAGGCTCGTCTGGGTATTGCCACTATACTCACCTGTTTTTCTGCAGTTTTGGAGTTGCAAGCTAGTTTGACTGCTACGCAGAATTCTGGGTGCAGCGAGATTAAAGTTAGGGAGTCAGTGTGTGGTCCAGTGAATATTCCTGTACGTTCCGCTCATGATGATGAAATTCAGTCTCAGTTTATGGTGGAACCTTCCCTGGGACATCTGCCCTGTTCACAAAATAAAGTTCCAGTTTAGGCGTGTAACATGGATAGTACAGAATCCTTCTTAGAAAACTTGAAAAATGATGTTCCTGAGGTCTTGTTTGATGTTCTGGAGGTCTCCGAGTTCCTCCCAAAGGGTGCAGAACTTGTAGGAGATGTCTCCTGCCCCCCAAGTCCTTCTGAGGTGTTGCCCTCTTCCGTAGGCATTGCTGCCTTGCTGGCTACCTTTTCAGCTCTGGTGGAGCTTCAGTCATGTGTAGTCAATGATGATATTGCAGTCACAGAAATTTCCGAATTTGAATCCGAGTCTTCTTTTGAAAGTCTAGTGCTCTTGATGATTCTCTGCCCGGTCCTGGTTTTGGTTTCCTCGTGTCGGACTCTGAGGTTGGCAGTTCCCCGACATGTCCTGAGGTTTCTCCTGTGCTGGTGTACCCCAGTGTGCTCTGTGACCCAGAAAGCCCAAGTGTGCCTCGGTTACTAGCGTACTCAGATGCTTCCTCAGTGGAGACATGTTCTGAATTAGCCTGCCTGCTTGCATGCCCAGAAGTGGTCCCTGAAAGTCTTGATCTTGATGGGTGTCCTCGTAATTCTGAGTCTGGAATTGTCATTGGTTCCATAGGGGTTCTTGATAGTTCTCCATGTGAGCCTGGTGATTGTTCTGCCCTCTTGGGATCTCTGTGGAGCTTCAAAAAGTTCTGGGAGATTCCGGGAGAAATTTTGCTTGGTACCCTGGATAAGATCAACGGTGGCTTTTGTGTTGTAAGGGACACTTCGAACAGGTTTTGTGGCATATTTGGTATTTTCGGACGCTCCTTGGAAGGTGGTGGGTATTGTCTGGAGGGTTTCGGTGGCTTCTTCTCTGGTATCCACAGTCCTGATGGGTGTTACGCTGAGACTTGTAGTGCTGATGGGCATGTTTCGGTGGATTCTGTTTCCGATGAGGTCGGTTTCGGGTGGACTGACTCTGGAATTGGACTTTGTCGGGCTGTCCCGACCTTCATGAGTCTTCAGTTTGAGTCTGTTGCTAATAGCACTTTTGAGGGTCGTCTGGAATTCGACCCTGGAGGGGGGGGGTACTGTGATGATTTGCTCAGCTGCCTGTGCAGGCAGGCAGCTTTTTGACCATTGTGTAGGTTTGCATGCTGCAGGACTCTGGAAAGAAGAGCTTCTGTCAGTTTTGCAGCTTGTGCTTGCTGATGAATTTGCATACGTTGTCATGCAAATTGCCTGGCCACATTCATTGGAGGCGTGTACTATAAGTACTATGTGTGTCCCACAATGCTTGGCTGTTCATAAGGAGTCTTCCTGTGAAACACTCTGGAGAGTGTCAGCCATGCTCTTTGTTTGAAGATCAGCTTAGAGTAATTCCTGGAAAACTGCACTAGGCAGGTTTCCTTAGTGCAGTTAGGATTGCTTATCTGTTTGTTTGTTCTGTTGCTATTGTCCTGTCCCAGCGGTGGTCGACAGGAAATGGTTCTGATCTCTGTTCTTGGAGTATAGCTGGTGCAGCGGTTGTTACCAGCTATCTCTTCTGTTCTGTCTCCTGGGATCGCGCTAGCCACTTTTCGCTAGCGCTGTGGATCCTTCTGTTCTGTCTACTGGGATCGCGCTAGCCACTTTTCGCTAGCACTGTGGATCCTTCTGTTCTGTCTCCTGGGATCGCGCTAGCCACTTTCCGCTAGTGCTGTGGATCCTTCTGTTCTGCTACTCTGTACCTGGATCGCGCTAGCCACTTTCGCTAGTGCTGTGGATCCTATCTCTCGCTTGTCCCTGTTTTCGTGTGTCTGTCTTGTCTGCTACGACCGCTTGCTGGAGGCTCGGTGAGGTAACCGTTAAGCAAGCGTTCGCGTCCTCTGTTTCATGTTTGTCTGCCGATGGTTAGTTAGGCGTGCTTGTCTCTATTGTGCTTATCACGTGGAGACCGCGCACGAACGCGTGCACTGTTGCGTATGAGTGCGGTGTTCGCGTTCAGTTAGCGTTTGTTATTTTCCTTGTTATTCTCATTGTATTATTTGCTGTGCCTTTGCTAACCTCGTATTCTGTTCTGATCTGCCTTGTGCCACTTCTGGCGATCGCACCTCTCGCGACCGCGTTCCTATTTCATATCTGCTGTTGTGTGTGCACTGTCGCGGGGTGGCAACTAGGTTGGCGCACACACATACAACCTGTCCCTTTGCTCGTTCTCATTCACAATCGCCTCTCTTGCGATTGCGTTCTGCGCTTCGTACAATTCCTGTCTGGCATTTGTGGAGGTACAGAGGATTGGTTCCTCTGCACTAGTGTTGGGCGAACATCTAGATGTTCGGGTTCGGGCCGAACAGGCCGAACATGGCCGCGATGTTCGGGTGTTCGACCCGAACTCCGAACATAATGGAAGTCAATGGGGACCCGAACTTTTGTGGTTTGTAAAGCCTCCTTACATGCTACATACCCCAAATTTACAGGGTATGTGCACCTTGGGAGTGGGTACAAGAGGAAAAAAAAATTTAGCAAAAAGAGCTTATAGTTTTTGAGAAAATCGATTTTAAAGTTTCAAAGGGAAAACTGTCTTTTAAATGCGGGAAATGTCTGTTTTCTTTGCACAGGTAACATGCTTTTTGTCGGCATGCAGTCATAAATGTAATACATATAAGAGGTTCCAGGAAAAGGGACCGGTAATGCTAACCCAGCAGCAGCACACGTGATGGAACAGGAGGAGGGTGGCGCAGGAGGAGAAGGCCACGCTTTGAGACACAACAACCCAGGCCTTGCATGAGGACAAGTAGCGTGCGGATAGCATGCTTTGTACCACCATGCAGTCATAAATGTAATAAAGATAAGTGGTTCAATAAACAGGGACCACGCGGCAACGCTAACCCAGCAGCAGCACACGTGATGGAACAGGAGGAGGCGCAGGAGGAGAAGGCCACGCTTTGTGAGACACAACAACCCAGGCCTTGCATGAGGACAAAAAGCGTGCGGATAGCATGCTTTGTACCGCCATGTAGTCATAAATGTAATAAAGATAAGAGGTTCCATAAACAGGGACCGGCAACGGTAACCCAGCAGCAGCAGCAGCAGCAGCAGCACACGTGATGGAACAGGAGGAGGCGCAGGAGGAGAAGGCCACGCTTTGTGAGACACAACAACCCAGGCCTTGCATGAGGACAAAAAGCGTGCGGATAGCATGCTTTGTACCGCCATGTAGTCATAAATGTAATAAAGATAAGAGGTTCCATAAACAGGGACCGGCAACGGTAACCCAGCAGCAGCAGCAGCAGCAGCAGCAGCACACGTGATGGAACAGGAGGAGGCGCAGGAGGAGAAGGCCACGCTTTGTGAGACACAACAACCCAGGCCTTGCATGAGGACAAAAAGCGTGCGGATATAGCAGCAATGCTTTTTGCCGCCATGCAGTCATAAATGTAATACAGATGAGAGGTTCAATAAACAGGGACCGGAAACGCTAAACCATCCCAGATGTTCATCGGTCATGTTACTTGGTTGGGGTCCAGGAGTGTTGCGTAGTCGTTTCCAATCCAGGATTGATTCATTTTAATTTGAGTCAGACGGTCTGCATTTTCTGTGGAGAGGTGGATACGCCGATCTGTGATGATGCCTCCGGCAGCACTGAAACAGCGTTCCGACATAACGCTGGCTGCCGGGCAAGCCAGCACCTCTATTGCGTACATTGCCAGTTCGTGCCAGGTGTCTAGCTTCATGCCCGGTTTCAGGTCCAGCGGTGCCAGCCACAAATCCGTCTGTTCCTTTATTCCCCTCCAAATTTCCTCCCCTGTGTGCTGCTTATCCCCAAGGCAGATCAGCTTCAGCAACGCTTGCTGACGCATGCCAACAGCTGTGCTGCACTGCTTCCACGATCCTACTGCTGCTGGTGCTGGGTTAGCATTTCCGGATGAGGTACAGCTTTGAGATGCGTTGGAGGAGAAGGAGTCAGAGAGGTAGGTGCTGCTGTTGTTATCCAGCTGTTTGCGGCGTGGGCAACACCCGCGCCGTAGCAGGTGAGGAATCGCTGCCAGGCTCCACAAGGTTCACCCAGTGCGCGGTAAGGGAGATGTATCGACCCTGGCCGAACGCACTCGTCCAGGTGTCAGTGGTGAGGTGAACCTTGCAGGCAACGGCATTCTTCAAGCTTCGGGTTATTTAGCTGACCACGTGCTCATGCAACTCAGGCACTGCAGAGCGCGCAAAGTGGTAGCGGCTGGGAACCACGTAACGTGGGATGGCCACTGACATCATGCCCTTGAAGCTGTTTGTCTTCACCACTCGATATGGCAGCATTTCGCAGGCCAGAAGCTTGGCTATGCTGGCTGGCTGTTACTGCCACGGCCCGGGGGTCATTTGCTGGCAATTTCCTCTTGTGCTCAAACATCTCAGAGACAGACAACTCAACCGTAGCGCTGCACACCGAAGGGCTGTTGGTTGTTGTGTTTGATGAACACTGGGAGACCTCAAGAGCACTAGTCCGGAAAGTGACAGTGTCAGCATCGTCTGATGTTTGTGAATGTTGTGAACCACGCAATGGCTGGGCTACTGCTGCTGCTGAGGCGGGTCTGGTGGTGAGTCTGGTGAACCCAAGGGAGGCAGTGTTGCTGGTGGTACCCTGTCCTGCCGCGTTTGCCCACAGAGTGGGATGTTTGGATAGAATGTGGCGGCTCATGCTGGTGGTGGAGAGGTTGTTAATACTTTTCCCCCTGCTCAGGCGGGTCTTGCACACCTTGCAAATCGCCATGGTAACATCCTCAGTGCAGTCTTCAAAGAAAGCCCAGACTTTAACTGGCTGAGGACTCGGACCTCGTGCGTGATGTGCTGGTGCTGCTTAACCCACTGCTGGACGCTTGAGAGGTCATCCAAGTAATTATCTGGTCCTGTTCTTTTGGATCTGTGAGGGTTGTTGTCCTGGACAACATGGGCAGTATTGAGTGGGTTTTCTTGGGTGCTCCCCTGTGGCCTGTACGTGAACCGTCAGGGGAAACACCTCTTCCCTTGCCCATCCCTCTTTCACCGGATTTCTTCCTCATTTCACTTATCCTTAAAGTACACGCTGACTGGCAGCAGTACAGTGGCAGTACAGAAATGCTATACAGTGGTGGGTGAGCGGTGTACCACTATTGTCAGCAGTGACACAGAGCACAATGCTATACAGTGGCGGGTGAGCGGTGTACTACTGTTCCCAGCAGACACAGAGTGGAAGTAAACACAATGCTATATAGTGTGGCTGAGCCGTGTACACAGAGTGGCATTAAACACAATGCTATATAGTCTGCTATATAGTCACCCCGAACAGGGTGATGTTCTGCAGAACCCGAACAGTGGCAAACACTGTTCGCCCAACACTACTGGGAGGGAACGCAGATTTTAGTACCTAAACACACGATACAACATGTTTTCCGGGGTCGGACTCTGAGGCACATACAGATGGTCCCGATCATCATCCTCATCATACAACTCTTCTCCTGAGTCTGACCCACCCACCACCTCTGCCACCCCAACATCCCCAGACACAGACCCCTCATCGTCCTCAACATTAACTTGGGATGCTGGCCTGAGCCAGACCTCCTCCTCCACATCAGGCCCCATCATCTCCTCAATGGCAGCCCTCATTTATCGCTCTGGCAACGGACTGATGGACACAACGTTCTCCTCCGGGGAGGGCTGCTGCTGACCACTGGCTGCTGGGGTGGATGTTATAGCTTGCGTGGGGCGTTGGCTGTTGCTGTTGTTGGGAGTGCTGCTCACAGCGGAGGTCTCTGGGGAACTCATGTTGAGCTCATATAGTGGTTGACGGTGAGTGGAGTATTACTGATCCCAGCAATATACACACTGACTGGCAGAGTACGCAATGCTATATAGTGTGGCTGAGCGGTGTACACAGAGTGGCAGTAAACACAATGCTATATAGTCTGGCTGAGCGAGCGGTGTACTACTGTTCCCAGCAGAATCAGAGTGGCAGTAAACAATGGTATATAGTCTGGCTGAGCGGTGTACACAGAGTGTCAGTAAACAATGGTATATAGTCTGGCTGAGCGAGCGGTGTACTACTGTTCCCAGCAGAATCAGAGTGGCAGTAAACAATGGTATATAGTCTGGCTGAGCGGTGTACACAGAGTGTCAGTAAACAATGGTATATAGTCTGGCTGAGCGGTGTACACACAATGCTATATAGTCTGCTATATAGTGTCAGTAAACAATGGTATATAGTCTGGCTGAGCGAGCGGTGTACTACTGTTCCCAGCAGAATCAGAGTGGCAGTAAACAATGGTATATAGTCTGGCTGAGCGGTGTACACAGAGTGTCAGTAAACAATGGTATATAGTCTGGCTGAGCGAGCGGTGTACTACTGTTCCCAGCAGAATCAGAGTGGCAGTAAACAATGGTATATAGTCTGGCTGAGCGGTGTACACAGAGTGTCAGTAAACAATGGTATATAGTCTGGCTGAGCGGTGTACACACAATGCTATATAGTCTGCTATATAGTGTCAGTAAACAATGGTATATAGTCTGGCTGAGCGAGCGGTGTACTACTGTTCCCAGCAGAATCAGAGTGGCAGTAAACAATGGTATATAGTCTGGCTGAGCGGTGTACACAGAGTTTCAGTAAACAATGGTATATAGTCTGGCTGAGCGGTGTACACAGAGTGTCAGTAAACAATGGTATATAGTCTGGCTGAGCGGTGTACACAGAGTGGCAGTAAACACAATGCTATATAGTCTGGCTGAGCGAGCGGTGTACTACTGTTCCCAGCAGAATCAGAGTGGCAGTAAACAATGGTATATAGTCTGGCTGAGCGGTGTACACAGAGTGTCAGTAAACAATGGTATATAGTCTGGCTGAGCGGTGTACACAGAGTGTCAGTAAACAATGGTATATAGTCTGGCTGAGCGGTGTACACAGAGTGGCAGTAAACACAATGCTATATACTCTGGCTGAGCGAGCGGTGTACTACTGTTCCCAGCAGACACAGAACAGTAAACAGAATGCTATATAGTGTGGCTGAGCGAGCGGTGTACCACTATTCCCAGCAGACACAGAACAGTAAACAGAATGCTATATAGTGTGGCTGAGCGAGCGGTGTACCACTATTCCCAGCAGACACAGAACAGTAAACAGAATGCTATATAGTGTGGCTGAGCGAGCGGTGTACCACTATTCCCAGCAGACACAGAACAGTGAACAGAATGCTATATAGTGTGGCTGAGCGAGCGGTGTACCACTATTCCCAGCAGACACAGAACAGTGAACAGAATGCTATATAGTGTGGCTGAGCGAGCGGTGTACCACTATTCCCAGCAGACACAGAACAGTGAACAGAATGCTATATAGTGTGGATGAGCGAGCGGTGTACCACTATTCCCAGCAGACACAGAACAGTAAACAGAATGCTATATAGTGTGGCTGAGCGAGCGGTGTACCACTATTCCCAGCAGACACAGAACAGTGAACAGAATGCTATATAGTGTGGCTGAGCGAGCGGTGTACCACTATTCCCAGCAGACACAGAACAGTGAACAGAATGCTATATAGTGTGGCTGAGCGAGCGGTGTACCACTATTCCCAGCAGACACAGAACAGTAAACAGAATGCTATATAGTGTGGCTGAGCGAGCGGTGTACCACTATTCCAAGCAGACACAGAACAGTGAACAGAATGCTATATAGTGTGGCTGAGCGAGCGGTGTACCACTATTCCCAGCAGACACAGAGTGGCAGTAAACAGAATGCTATATAGTGTGGCTGAGCGAGGTACACAGAGTGGCAGTAAACAGAATGCTATATAGTGTGGCTGAGCAAGCGGTGTACTACTATTCCCAGCAGACACAGAGTGGCAGTAAACAGAATGCTATATAGTGTGGCTGAGCGAGGTACACAGAGTGGCAGTAAACAGAATGCTATATAGTGTGGCTGAGCAAGCGGTGTACTACTGTTCCCAGCAGTGACACAATGACAGGGGGGACCCTGGCTAGCGTGGCTGGAGCGCGAACTACCCTGCCTGCCTACCCAAAGCTAAACCCACAGACAAATGGCGGAGATATGACGTGGTTCGGGTATTTATTTACCCGAACCACGTGACCGTTCGGCCAATCAGAGCGCGTTCGGGTCCGAACCACGTGACCCGTTCGGCCAATCACAGCGCTAGCCGAACGTTCGGGGAACGTTCGGCCATGCGCTCTTAGTTCGGCCATATGGCCGAACGGTTTGGCCGAGCACCGTCAGGTGTTCGGCCGAACTCGAACATCACCCGAACAGGGTGATGTTCTGCAGAACCCGAACAGTGGCGAACACTGTTCGCCCAACACTACTCTGCACTCCCTAGCGCCATTTGCCGACAGGAATTTCCCTCTACGGGTGCGTAGCACCTTTTGCTGGGTGCCTGCAAATATACGCTTGTAGAGGATTTCCGCCGTATCAGCGCACGCGTTGTGCGCTGATCACGGAGAAAGTTCTACAATCGTTACAGAAACATATTTAGGATACATTCAAGGGGAAATTAGGGGTTTTAAATATGCAGTAAAGTGATCCTGGAATTGCTGGAAGAACTTGATGGTGTCTACTTCTTTAAAGAGAACCCGAGGTGGGTTTGAAGAATATTATCTGCATACAGAGGCTGGATCTGCCTATACAGCCCAGCCTCTGTTGCTATCCCAAACCCCCCTAAGGTCCCCCTGCACTCTGCAATCCCTCATAAATCACAGCCACGCTGCTGACAAACAGCTTGTCAGAGCTGGCTGTGTTTATCTCTATAGTGTCAGTCTGCTGCTCTCCCCGCCTCCTGCAGAACTCCAGTCCCCGCCTGCATCCCTTCCCTCCCTGCTGATTGGAGGGAAGGGACGGGGCAGGGACCGGAGATATGCAGGAGGCGGGGGAGCAGCTGAGACTGACACTACAGATGAAAACACAGCCTCACAGCACGGCTGTGATTTATGAGGATAGCAACAGAGGCTGGGCTGTATAGGCAGATCCAGCCTCTGTATGCAGATAACATTCTTTAAACACACCTCGGGTTCTCTTTAAGGTTCAGGTCACCTCAATAAAGACTACCCTATTGCTGATGAACCTATACCTGGGGAAGTCTCTTGTTTTGTAACCAAGGGACTGGAGAAGTACCTGTGCCACAGTCTCATGTTGCACAGGTGTATCAATGATATATTTGTATTTTAAACTTGACAATGTGTTAATTTACACCACTCAGTCTGCCAGATATATTGATGAATTAAAACACATAGGGCTTGATTCACAAAGTGGTGCAAACTGTTAGCACGCTTGTGAAAAGCCCCTCTTCACGCCTAAACTCAGTTTAGGCATGTTAAAAAAACCTCGCACGCAAAATCCCGCGTGCAAAACTTTGCGAACGCACAGCGCGGTGCGCACGCAACTTCGCACCGCGATGTGACAAAAACGGCACACCTGATGCACCTATAAGGTTGCATGCGGTGCGACCTTAATGTCGCATAGTGCGAAGTTAAGGTCACACCGCATGCGACCTTATAGGTGCATAGGGTGCGCCGTTTTTGTCACATCGCGGTGCGACGTAGTTTTGCGCGCCGGACTTTGTGCGTGATCGGATTGTCAAAACGGTGCTAATCTAGTTAGCACCCTACTTATCACGCCCAAAGTCTTTAGGCGTGCTAACTAGGTTAGCACTGCTTTGTGAATCAAGCCCATAGAATGCTTTTAACCACTTCAGCCTTCAGTGTTGTTTTACCTAATGCATCCGAGCAACGTTCACCTCCCATTCATTCACCACTAACTTTATCACTGCTTACCACAATTAATTGATCTATGTCTTGTTTTTCTGCCACCAATTAGGTTTTCTTTGGGTGGAACATTTTGCTAAGAATTATTTTTTTCTAAATGCATTTTAACGGGAATATTAAGAAGAAATGGGAAAAAATTAATTATTTCTCAGTTTTCATCCATTATAGCTTTAAAATAATACATGCTACCATAATTAAAACCAACGTATTTTATTTGCCCATTTGTCCCGGTTATTACACCATTTAAATTATATCCCTATAACAAATGTATGGCATTAATATTTTATTTGGAAATAAAGGTGCATTTTTTTCAATTTGCGTCCATCACTATTTACAAGCTTATAATTTAAAAATTATAGTAATATACTCTCTTGCCATGTATAATAAAAAAAAGTTCAGACCCTTAGGTAACTATTTGTTGTGTTTTGTTTTTTTTATTGTAATTTTTTTTAAATTTAATTAAAAATGTTATTTGGTTTTTTGGGGCGGGGAGGTAAGCAGATACTTTTAAATGTATTTGTGTATATTTTTGAAAAAAAACATATGTAGATATCGTTTTACTATTTGGCCACAAGATGGCCACAGTGATTTTTTTGGTAATTCATCCTGTAAGTGAGAGCTCTCACTTACAGGATGTAACGATCGGTGTAGCAACACAGATGTCTGATTATGTGTGATCTGCAGAATCACCAATAATTCAGACCGCTATACCTGATTATGTGGTGATCTGCAGAATCACCAATAATGCAAGTATAGCTAACAGGATAATGCAATAGTGTATAGTGCTTGGTGCAACAGTAATATAATAGTATAACTAGGCCTCTCCAGAGGAGCTGGTGGGCCCAATAAGAACACAGTAACTGACTAGTTTGGCAGAACCTCACCAGAGGAGCTGGTGGGTACTATTATATCACAGTAGCTGATTAGTTTGGCAGAACCTCACCAGAGGGGCTGGTGGGTACTATTATAACACAGTAACTGATTAGTTTGGCAAAACCTCACCAGAGGAGCTGATGGGTACTATTATAGCACAGTAACTGATTAGTTTGGCAGAACCTCACCAGAGGAGCTGGTGGGTACTATTATAACAGAGTAACTGATTAGTTTGGCGAAACCTCACCAGAGGAGCTGGTGAGTACTATTATAACACAGTAAGGGCTGGAACCCACAGGAGCGCTTTTGGCAGCGTTTTGGCAGCACTGCGATACGCTAGCAGTTTGCCAAAACGCTGGGCTAATGTTAATGGATGGGGCAACTTCCACAGGAGCGTTTGAGTTTCTCAGAAACGCAAACGCAGGGCGTGCAGCATTTTGGGAGCGTTAGCGCTTCAATGTAAAGTATTGAACCGCTAGCGGAAACGCTCAGCAAAACCTAAACTGAGCGGTTTTGCTAGCGTTTTGCGGTTCAGCACACTGTAACAAAATGAAAAATAATTCACAGCACCAATCAGGATAAAAACGCAAAACGCAAAACGCTAGGCACCCGCTGGGGAAAAAAATACAATGTTGCAAAACACGACCAAAAACGCGCATGAATCCGCTTGCAAACCGCTCAGACAAAACGCTAGCGGTTGCGTTTTGCGTTTGCGGTTTTCAGTGGGTTCCAGGCCTAACTGATAAGTTTAGCAGAACCTCACCAGAGGGGCTGGTGGGTACTATTATAAGAAGAACACCTCACCAGTGGCAAGGGCCCACTGGTGAGTAGAGAGGTCAGACAGGCTTAGTTCGGCAACTGAGAGGCAGATACAGTACAGAATCAGTAGGCAAGAGAGTAGTAAGTATTCAGGCAGAAGTTCAGCAACTAGATCAGATAGGCAGTGGTACAGAATCAGTAAGCAAGAGCGGAGTCAGAGATTAGCCAGAGTCATACACAGAATGTCAAATATACAGTAATACAATAATCCTAGTCTTGTGTGAAATCCCTGGTTTCCTCCCAGATCAAAGCACACCGGATACTAGTCTAAGGTCTGAGCGCTAACACATATGTATTCGCAACCGCAGACAGGTTGTGAGTGAACAGAGAAGGCTTAAGAAGCAGAGGAGACCACATAGCCGTGCCCACCACAATCAACCAATCCAGAGTGGCGTGAGTCCCCTCTGACGTCAGCCGACCAGCGGATCAGCTGACGCGCCTCCTCCCAGCATAAAGGTCCTGTCTACGCGAAACAGCAACCCTATGTGTCAATGGAACGGAAAAAACCTCCGAACAGGGAACCGAGGCGGCTGCGGAGACACCCGGTGTGCCCACAGCCGCAGATGTTACACAGGAACTAAAGGGATGATGTGACACATAGAAACATTGCGGCTTTTCAGAGAAGCCGTCGGTTTTTCACACGCAGACACAGATCAATCAATGGGAACTGTGTTCCCATTCATTGATCTCTGAGGCAGCAGAAGGCGTCAGGAGCGCGCGCGGGAGCACGCCCAGCCAGCGGCAGTTAGTGCAGCCTATTTGGACGAATATATCAGTCCAGGTAGGCTGAAGTGGTTAAATGATATTACAGTGGCATTAGTTTTTATAGAATACCCATATGTATCCTATATGGCAGTGTTCCCCATCCCTGTCCTCAAGGCACACCAACAGTGCATGTTGTGTGGAAGTCCACAGAGGTAGTTAAACAGCTCTGCTGAAATCCTAATTACCTCACCTGTGCATGTAGGTTGGTTTTCTGCAAAACATGTACTGTTGGTAGGCCTTGAGGACAGGGTTGGGGAACTCTGCTATATAGTGCGCTTACTTGTCTTTTATAGTATGTCAGATGGTATTTATAAGCAAATCTTGGAAAGTTTAAGCAAAAAAAAGACACATTTACTTAATACAATTGAACTGTTGTCTGTCCTCTATGTTCAAGAGGGCCAGTGTCTTGGAAGTAGACATCCTGAAGTCTTGCACTCCACCCCTTGTCAATATTTCTGGGCCCACCCTCTCTACTCCTATGACATTGCACCAACCCTATGGGGGGGGGGGGCAAAGATGCCCACAGACGTGTAGGATCAGAGCAGACAGAAAAACTTCAGGGCATAACAGGAAGAGCAGTGAAGAGCCCTTAATTGAAGGAGGATATTAATGATGCTCATTTGCAACCTTATCATCCAGGAGAAGATGGGGGGGGGATAAGTTTGTTCTATTTTAAGTGTTAGAAAAGAGATGCAGTGTGTTATTTTTTATTTTCTGATTCCAGACAGGTAAACGAGGAGTTTTTACAGTGTTCAAAGCATCGGCTCGGCTCTGTCTGTTCAGTAAGCCAGCACCTATTCAGTAGGAGACCTTGGGCAAGTCTCCCTAACACTGGTACTGCCTATAGAGTGCACCTAGTGGCTGGAGCTCCGGTGCTTTGAGTCTGCCAGGAGAAAAGCGCAATATAAATGTTTTGTGTGTGTTTGTTTAAAAAAAAACATTGTAGCAGAGTTTTCAGCACAGGTAAATTTTAGCACGGCTGTTCACCTATACACGATGAAATGAGAATGCTGTGGATCTCAGCCAATGGGGATAATTTTTGGACCAGTACCTGACTTTACACAGCTGAATTACCAGCTCGGACACACGTTAGACCAGTGTTTCTCAAACCTATCCTTGTGACTCTCCAAAGGTGCAGGTTTTGCAGGCAACTGCACCTATGCACAATTGGGGTAATTAGTGTTTCAGCTACATGGAATCCACCTAGCTGAGACACTAATTCCTCCACCTGTGCATAGATGAGGCTGCCTGCAAAACAGGCATCATTGGGGAGTCACGAGGACAGGTTTGAGAAACACTGCGCTAGACTGTTCTCAGCTGTGTATGTAGTGTTTGTACAGATGTCCCCTCAGGTTTGCTGACATTGCTTGATGATCCAGCATATAAGTGACAATCGACAGCCGAGTTCATTGTTCCCCCTCCCTACCCCACCCCACTCAATCTGATGTTTACAACTCCGTAGTCTCTCCTGTCATCTTAAAGAACAAGCGACACCCATGCTAACCTAGAAATAAAAAACACATACAGGATCTTCTCAAAAAATTAGCATAGTGTGATAAAGTTCATTATTTTCTGTAATGTACTGATAAACATTAGACTTTCATACACACAACTGAAGTAGTTCAAGCCTTTTATTGTTTTAAATATTGATGATTTTGGCATACAGCTCATGAAAACCCAAATTTCCTATCTCAAAAATTTAGCATATTTCATCCGACCAATAAAAGAAAAGTGTTTTTAAAACAAATAAAGTCAACCTTCAAATAATTATGTTCAGTTATGCACTCAATACTTGGTCGAGAATCCTTTTGCAGAAATGACTGCTTCAATGCGGCGTGGCATGGGGGCAATCAGCCTGTGGCACTGCTGAGGTGTTATGGAGGACCAGGATGCTTCGATAGCGGCCTTAAGATCATTCAGAGTGTTGGGTCTTGTGTCTCTCAACTTTCTCTTCACAATATCCCACAGATTCTCTATGGGATTCAGGTCAGGAGAGTTGGCAGGCCAATTGAGCACAGTAATACCATGGTCAGTAAACCATGTGCTGAAAAATGAAATCTTCATCTCCATAAAGCTTTTCAGCAGATGGAATCATGAACCCACTTTTGAACCAGAAACAGCGGCAGAAGCGCCTGACCTGGGCTACAGAGACGCAGCACTGGACTGTTGCTCAGTGGTCCAAAGTACTTTTTTCGGATGAAAGCAACTTTTACATGTCATTCAGAAATCAAGGTGCCAAAGTCTGGAGGAAGACTGGGGAGAGGGAAATGCCAAAATGCCTGAAGTCCAGTGTCAACTACCCACAGTCAGTGATGGTCTGGGGTGCCATGTCAGCTGCTGGTGTTGGTCCACTGTGTTTTATCAAGGGCAGGGTCAATGCAGCTAGCTATCAGGAGATTTTGGAGCACTTCATGCTTCCATCTGCTGAAAAGCTTTATGGAGATGAAGATTTCATTTCTCAGCACGACCTGGCACCTGCTTACAGTGTCAAAACCACTAGTAATGGTTTACTGACCATGGTATTACTGTGCTCAGTTGGCCCGCCAACTCTCCTGACCTGAACTCCATAGAGAATCTGTGGGATATTGTGAAGAGAAAGTTGAGAGACGCAAGACCCCACACTCTGGATGAGCTTAAGGCCGCTATCGAAGCATCCTGGGCCTCCATAACACCTGAGCAGTGCCACAGGCTGATTGCTTGATTTCTGCAAAAGGATTCCCGACCAAGTATTGAGTGCATAACTGAACATAATTATTTGAAGGTTGACTTTTTTTGTTTTAAAAACACTTTTATTTTATTGGTCGGATGAAATATGCTAATTTTTTGAGATAGGAAATTTGGGTTTTCGTGAGCTGTATGCCAAAATCATCAATATTAACCCTCCTGGTGGTCTAAAAAATTCCGCCAGGAGGCAGCGCAGCAGGTTTTTTTTTTTTTCTTAAATCATGTAGCGAGCCCAGGGCTTGCTACATGATAGCCGCTGCTCAGCAGCATCCCCCCGCCCGCTTCGATCGCCTGTGGCGATCTCCGATCAGGAAATCCCGTTCAGAGAACGGGATTTCCTGGAGGGCTTCCCCCGTTGCCATGGCGACGGGGCGGGATGACATCACCGACGTCAGCGACATCGGAACGTCATTGGGAGTCCCGATCCACCCCTCAGCGCTGCCTGGCACTGATTGGCCAGGCAGCGCACAGGGTCTGGAGGGGGGGGCGCCCGGCGCGACGGATAGCGGCGATCGAGCGCGGGGCGGTGGCAATCGGTGTGCTGACGCAGCGCGTGCAGCAAAAAAAAAAATGAAACAAATCGGCCGAGCAGGGCTGGAGAAAACCTCCTGCGCAGCTTACCCCGAACTACGTTCGGGGTTACCACCAAGGAGGTTAAAACAATAAAAGGCTTGAACTACTTCAGTTGTGTGTATTTGAATCTAAAATATATGAAAGTCTAATGTTTATCAGTACATTACAGAAAATAATGACCTTTATTACAATATGCTAATTTTTTGAGAAGATCCTGTATATAAGTAGATAAATTGCGCCTTTATCACTGATTTTAATATGCAACACAAAGAGATTAGAAAAATGGTTGACAAACATTGGCCCATCTTGAAATTAGATCCTGATCTTACAGGGCTAATTACTGATAAACCTCAAGTTATCTTTAGGAGAGCGCCTAACTTGTAAAATTGCATTACGAGTAGCACCCTATATAAACAACCTATGTGTAATCCCACCTTTTTGGAACTGGAGGGGTTCTACAAATGTAAAAAATGTTTTGGGTGCCGGACATGCACTAATAAACCTAGAAAAATAAGTTTCACTAGTACCTTCACGGGGGAAACATTCAAAATCAAATGCTTTCTGAATTGTAATAGTACATACATTGTGTATCTATTGGAGTGCCCTTGTGGCCTCCAATATGTTGGAAAAACAGAGAGGGAATTTAAACGAAGATTGTATGAGCATGTATACAACATAAAGAAAGCGGAAATATACCATTCAATTCCCAACCATTTTAAAATTGCCTATAATAAAGATCCCTCTGCTCTGATATACTGCATAATAGATCAACTTAAACAGGACTGGAGGGGGTCGAATAAGGACAGAGATCTATATAAACTGGAAACTAAATGGATCTTCACCCTCAAAACTATGCAACCAAGGGGTTTAAATATTGATTCTAACATTAATTGCTTTATAGATAACTCATCGGTGCAATAATTATTTTTGGACACTTGGGGCTCGATTCACAAAGCGGTGATAACTCAGTTATCACGCCTAAAAGACTTTAGGCGTGATAACCTTTGCACCACTGAGTTATCACCGATTTTTGCTCTAACTCGCGCGAAGTTTCCGGGCGTACGCGCGCGCGCAAAGTCCCATAGGGCTTAATGGGAGCTTCGCGCGAAGCGGGGACGCTGCGCGCGCGTGGTCGCGGAAAATTCGCGCGAGTTGCTTCTTATCATGCCTAAAGTGAGTTTAGGCGTGATAAGGGGCTTTTCACTGGCGTGCAAACACTTTGCACCGCTTTGTGAATCAAGCCCTAGATGTCAGACTATTTGGGAATCTGTGCAATGAAATATATTATATGAGAGTACTGTATAACAATTGATATGAATTGCATTTTTGTACATTTTTAAAGTAGATGAAATTTTTAATAGACATGTATTTTTAATTTTGAATTACTGCTTGAAATCTAACTGGTGTATGCGATGTGGAATCCTTCAATAACTTTGCATCCTCCGTATAGTGAGTGAACGGGGATGTTATGGACTACATCTCCCAACACTCTCTCTGGCTGTAGCTAATAGCGAACGTTGTACCGCTACGGACACCCGCCCCACCAATAGGAGCGCGCTAAGGGAGTCCTGTGTGACGTATGCCATCCCCAGGCATCCCTGCGCTGGGGTCAGATGATGCTTGCCCACCAATCAGAGCCTGAGTTTACCGGCAAGATGATTCAGCAGGAGATGGCGCCCGCGGCGGCCTCGACCGTTACCAGATGAGGTAATCTTTTATAAATGTGCACAGAAGCTCAGTCTCCAGTGTTTCCTGACGGCGACGAAAGGCCGAAACCGGTTGGAACGACAACTGGAGACTGGGCAATTGTACAAAAGATCGTGAGACTGTTTCTGTGTATTGGTATGCACCAGGCATGGTCGGAAGAGCCCATTTCCGTTTCCAGGACTATTCAGCATATCGTCATACCGAAATTCCGCATACCGGCACATTCCGGCGGTATTCCGCGGTATTCCGCATGTATTTTCCGTAATTTTTATCCGGACTTCCGTAATTTTCGAATGATTGTGTCTATGTTGTCTATTGTCAATAAAGTTGTTGTATATTACGGAAACGTGATTGAAAAGTGTACTTTCGTAAATTTCAGCCTTTTTTTACGGAAATGCTGTTTTTTATATGCGCACTGTTATGGGGGTGGCGCCCAGGCGGAATTTCGCATCCATGAGCTTGTTGTCATGATTGGTCAACTCATTCCGCATCTCCTGATTGATCAATTCATTCCGATTCCGATTTTGCCGGAATTCAGCATTATTCCGCATTCCGGTTTGACGTTTCCGGATTCCGCGGAACAATGCAAAAACCCCAATTTCAGCTTCTGCGGAATTCGGAAGCTCATGCCTGGTATACACTACATGCTTATTACTACTAAGGGTCCCTGTTAAAATGACCCCTAAAGTAAGATATTGTATATGTGTTACTGTTTGGATTTTTATTAAAACATACTGCTTTTAAGGACAGTGAGTGACCTGTTGATGGTTTTTATCTTTGGTGATGGTCACTGTCTGAGAATATACACTGTGGAGTAACTGCAGATATCAGTGTGATCGCCTAGCGCTCTGGATATATACTTGGAGCTTGTGACACTTATTGTGGATATGGTCATCCTGAGCAGCTGGTGAAAGACACACAGAGGAGTTTTGAGTTGGAGCAGCACCTGTATTTCATTATTATCATGACTATAAGTAGATATATACTACTTCTACTTACATAACAGATGTATTATGCTATCCACGTAATGATTCCTTTGAATTTTATAAAGGAAAAACAGAAAATCCTATTCTAGGCAGTGGCCATCTTGCCAAGCTAATGCTGACATCATATCCTCCCGGACTCGTTTTGCCCCCACCCTTCTCTTGCTCATTGTGTATTCATTAGCTGCCCTCCTCCCAGAGTCTTCAGACACTCCCACTGAGGTGTATACTAACAACTGCACTGTCTATTTTTTTATTTACACATCCAATCACTGAGTCACCTCAGCCTTGCTTGTAAACACAAGTAATCAGAGGGTGTTTCTGATAAGCAGCTAGATGGGAAATAAATGGAAGAGGAGGAATATATTATAGATAAAAAGAACTCCCAGCATTCAACTCTTTGGCACTGTTTGGCACTAGGGCCAGTGCTCCTGAAGTATGTGATAACTACAAACCATAACAGCAGAAAAGGTTTTGCAAGTTTTGAATGCAGGATTAGCATCTTTATCACTTAATACACTCAGACCAGTTGCTGTTGAAATTACATTTTTATGGTGACAATACCGCTTTAACAGACAAAGAATGTGTTGGACCTTTAAGCAAGGATTGGCAGCCAAGTCCATTGTTCTCCTAACCACACTTGCAGAAGCTGCACCAACATTGCCGCATCCCTTCTTCATGGACACAGAACGTGTCGTTCAGCTTTTGGCTATCGATTAGAGTGTACAGCACTGATGTTCCACATATTGAGTTCGATCCTGGCGAGAAACACTAATTGAGGGGAAATTGTGCGCATGTATGTACCCTTTTGCTACAAGAACACTAGATAGAATCGCGCATGTTTTCTGCTATGAAATTGCACTTCGTGAAAGTCTACGAGCCGCATTGCAAATGACTGCTCTCTGCGATTTGCGGTGTAACATTTTCAAATTGCACAACATGTTGGATCTTCCCGCATACTGTATGTGAATAGTATGCAATTCACATACAATGCTTTTCTACGGGTAAAAAAAAAAACTGCATGCCTTTTGCATGCATTTTTTATGAAAACGATATGATGCTGTATTTTTCCACATCAAAAAAGGCAGATCATTGAAAAAGCTCAAAACCCATGAAAAATGCAATTGCATCCTAAAAAGCTAAACCAAGACTGCGAAAAGCAGAGGAAACCACACAAACGCATCTGGTTTCCTGCACGGACAAGTGTGTTCCCAGCCTTAGAAACACTGTTGAATGTGTTTCTTATGCACATGAAAACAAAGTCATTAAGCCAAAATAACCTTTGCCAGTAATCCCTGTAGCATTTAGTTTTTCCTCAACAAATGTGGAATTTATGCCAGAAAAAAAAAGAACACCGCATGACTTCCATGCACTTGTGTTACAGAAGGCCACAGCACAACCTGCATTTATTTTCTTTATTTCTTCTCTCGGAGCCCCGGCAAATATCCACAGGAATTTGGAAAAGCAAAAAGCTTATTGCACAATACAGTTACTTAAATCAGCTTATCAAAATTCCCTTCACAGAAGTCAGTTCACAGCAACCTACATTCTGATGGAATGATATGGGTTTTGCAATGTGAATTTTATGCACCTTGGCTTTTTACTGATTAAGCCCATTACTGTAAATATGCCTTTGAAAAATCATAAGCATATACCCTGTACTCATTAAAGAAAAACTATATTTTATGTTCCTACTGGTAATAAATGAATGGCATCAACCATAACTAAACCAAGGACAGGAAGCACAATCATAATAACATTCATCTTGTTCAGTACCAGACATTACACATCATCACAATTATCCATAAATACATCAGACACGAATGGCATAACTTGCTCCCTTAACGGATACCCAAAGTGACATGTGACATGATGAGATAGACATGGGTATGTACAGTGCCTAGCACACAAATAACTATGCTGTGTTCCTTTTTTTCTTTCTCTGCCTGAAAGAGTTAAACATCAGGTATGCAAGTGGCAGTTCCTTTCAGAGTCAGAACTGGGTTAGACTACAGTGTGACCCTCACTGATAAGAAATTACAACTATAAAGCACTTTCCTAGTAGAAAATGGCTCCTGAGAGCAGGAAAGAGATAAAAAGGGTCAATGTTTCATAATTTTTCGCTTTGGCATACTTCAATGAATGTGTCATTGAGTAAAAACAATAACACAATAAAAACTTAAAAGATACATTTAAATATAAAATAAAACTGTAGAATATCTTAAAAAGTCATTTGTAGAAGGAGGATAGATACAATTGTTTATTTCTTTCGTTTATTTTCACCTCAGATGTCCTTTAACCCATTTGCAGCTTCAAATGAATGATCTCATTTGAGATAAGTGCACTGCTTTTGACCTCGGCAGAACTCGTTGTGCTGTACATTCTTGGAAGGCTTTGATTTCTCTCTGCTAGCAGAGGATATAGAAACTGAAAGCAGAATTGCTCTAATATTGTCTAACACTGCCCCCTAGTGACATGTTGTGTGGCCATAAATACACTTTACAGCAGTACTAAATAGCAAAAAAAAATTGCAAATAAGAAATAAAAATTTTCTAAAATACATTGGTCTGGAGCACTTGCAAGCCTTTAAATAAATTAGCTGCTAAAGGGTTAAGATTAATACCCATTCTCCACTCTGCTTCATTGAAACCAATGGTGTTGGTGTTCTCTACTTTCAAAGTGGTGAATTAAATTTGGTGTTATACTAAGTAGCAATCTTTGCCTCTTTATTAATCTCTCTGGCGTCCAGTTTCTGCTGGATTTCTGTGAAAAAAGTGATCCATTTGATTTTCAGATCCTTTTTATCCTGTAACTTACCAAAACGTGTCAAGCAAGGGTCTAGTATACATTTTGAGTTTAATAAAAACTTGAAACAAAAAATCTAAACTAAATTTCAAAATTACTCCCCAAATTCTCTAAACACTTCCAAGCTGCAGCTGCTCAACCTGCACTAATGCAAATGTAAAGCTGGCCATACATCTAGCGATGATGGGCAGATTCGACCAAAGAGACAAATCTCTCTCTAATCAAATCTGAGTTAAGAAAGTTACAGGGTTCATTTGATGATCCCAAAATACTGTCTTGATATTTATTTTCCATTTGGGCTAGTGTTACCTCAGTTTTATGTTTTGTGTCCTCTGCAAAGTCAACACTGTTTTTCTACAATGCACAGTAAGAAAATATACAGACATGTTTTAATCATCCTATTTATTCCATATGAATTCAGTGTTATCACACTATTGTCGAAAAAAGCCAATTTCCTTTCAAATATTAATCAGTTTTTTTACAGTACAGTAATATTCTGGCACAAACAATTCATGACACACAAATAGTGTAAATTTCCATCAGTTTGGCAGTTTTTCTAAAGTTTTTTTTTTTAATTTTACATCCACAAAGAAAGAGGATGTAAATTTGTTGCTTATGAAAGTTAAAGCCTTAATTTGCAGATACCACAAACCCTGTTCTGCTATTTCCTTTTATACTGGACTAAAATATCTAAGGTTGAAATTACTATGAAAGTGTACTTTAACCACTTTGTCCACAGGTCAGTAGATATACGTCCTCTGTGACTTCATCTAAGCCACGAGTCAGTAGATATACGCTTTGTAGCAGAAGCAGTGCTGTGCAGGATTGGGCTTGCTCCTGTGCACATTTCTGGCACTATCTGATGCAGCACTAATTGGTGAACGGGAATATATGTTTCCTGAGCTAATAAGATTGATTTTTATCATTAAAATACTTTTATTTTCTCAGTTCATAGTGAAAAATACACTCTGTAGCATTATTTCAGAATCAAATATCTTCACCATAAATTGTGACAGGAACATAATGTAAGTTGTGTGATAAGCGGTAAGAATAGCCAAACAAAATTTGTGTTTTTATCTACAGTAGCACTTTTTATTTTTAAACTGGAATTGGTAAAACTGAGAAATGTGTTTTTTCTATTTTTTTCCCTTGTTTTCCCATTAAAATTCATAGAAACAAAATTGTTTGAGGGAAAAAATGGCATACAATGAAAGCCTAGTTTGTCTTGAAAAAAAAATATATTTCATTTTTGTGTCATAAGTAGGGATAACGTTATTTCTGATTAAATAAGGACATAGCTAAACTGTCAAAACTGCTCTGGACTAAAGTGGGAAACAAGGTCTGGATGCGAAGTGGTTAAAAACTTTTGTAAATATGGGCAACAGTTTAGTCCACCTGGTGCATAACAGTTGGGGATGGTCAGAAATGGCTATTTCCGATTCCTCGGAAATTCCAATTCTCACCAATATCCGATCTTCAATTTTTTAAAATTTTCTATTATTTTTTTTCGAGGAGTATTTAATTAGTAATTTTTTTGCATCAGAGAATGCAAAAGATGATCAAAAGAAACAGGAAAAATGGAAATCGGAAGAACAAAAATGGGAAGAATGGAAATTGGAAAAACAGAAAATCAGTCTTATGATTGGTCTAAAATGACTGTGGTGATCCGATTTTTGCTGAAAAATTCTGCATTCTCTGATTGGTTCTGAGTTCTGTGATTGGGCTAAAATTCCGAGTTGTGGTAAATGGATTCCTGCAGAATTCAAATTTCTGTTTTCTGATTTCCAAATTCCAATCGAAAATGCCAATTTCTGATCGGAAATTTAAATTCTGTGGAATCCGAATGAGCATCCCTAATAATAGTATAAAGAAGAAAAACAACTTACTGTATCCACATAATAATAGAAGCGACATCCAGCCCTCCATCCATGGTGGCTACCCATGTCTCTCGCAGCTGTGCCCACCTTACACAACTCTCATGGCCAAACACTGCCATGTGCCAGTGGTCTGTGAATGCATGATAGGAAATAGCCACTGTTTAACGGCACATGGGCTGGGTCATATCCCATTAGATGATAAGTATTCATTAGCATATATGTCAGTACCAGAATGCTAGAGCTAGAATCCCTGTGAAGAGACATGCTTTTCCCAATGTAGGGCTTTTTGGCACTTTTTGCCACCTTCCACTGATTGGCTGCTGTGATATTTGGTGCCGTATGGATTTGTGAATATTGCTGGTGCTTGATTCTATATTTCTGGACTTGAATCTGTGATGTTTAGGACAAATCTTATGTTATATGCACAACAACATTAACTGACAAAGTATAACTCTGCGGATTTCAAACTGAGGACCTCAGGCTTGTATTGGATGGTCCTCACCATGGGTGCCAAACACATTTCTAGTCAAATAGTTTTTGTTTTTTTGTTGAATATCTAAGCGTAACCACTGCAAGAAATAAAAAATGTTATTTAAGTGTTTGTTATATATTATTGGGAATTACATTTAAGGTGGGGAAGAGATCCCCAACATCTGGGACTTGCTTTAAAGTGGTCAATGGACCACAGAACTCGGAAAAACAAACATATAAAGTGAAGTGACCCCACAGAGTACTCATGTAGAGAATCATTGTACACCGGGGCGTAACTACAGGGGAGCAGCCCCTGCAAACACGGGGGCCTAGAGCTGTGAGGGGGGCCCGACCACTACTTCACTCTTTACAATAAAGGGGCCCATGCTTCAGATCAGGTGTTTTGGGGGCTACACTTGTTATTGGTGAGAAGAATGTTGTCCTCACTTGTTTTATGAGCCTTGTAAGATGAGCCCTCTGGGTGTGCGGGTCACCAGGGGTAGGCAAGGGAAAGGCTGTGCACCTTGGTGGGGCCCTATAAAATGTTTGCTGGGGACCTCATGATTTATAGTTATGCCCCTGATTGTACAACTCTAAAATAGCACTTGGACAATGTTTTGAGCTTTGTACTGTTATTTTAGGCTATATTTTGCCAGAAAAAAACACATTCCCTCAATAATAAGAAGTAAATTATAATGCCAAATGTACTTAATATCTGGTAATACATATATAGAGAGAAAAGACCTATTGTGAGCTCACTGTTGTGTATGTATTGTGCTGTTACAGTTAAAGAATTGCAGTGAGATTAGTGAGGTAATTAGCAGCAGATGTCATACACTAAGCAGAATCCTTCACAATAGCTCTGTGACCTTGCTTTTCTCCTTGCACATAATTCTTGCATATTCTATAAGATACCATGATGTAGTGGAACTGTATTTATTTGTATACAGCTTTCATTTGTAAACAGGATAATGTGGTACATGGTTTTATGGCTGGCATGCGGTATTGTGATACCATCAATTCTGTACTGCTGTATAAAAATTGATCAATCTGCATTTTAGTCCGTTTACAATTATGTAGCTAAATTAGCGCCTCACACATTGATCTATTTATACGGAATATTATCTTTTATTTCCGCATCCAATGCAAGCTCATGCCATAGCATTTGGGTCCAAATGTACAACAGACATAATAAAACTAAAACCAGCGATTCCTAATTACGGTAAATCACATAATGTCTATGGTTGCTGTGCAGAAACCACTGCCATAGTGCTATTGAGGAGGGGGAGAATGGATTGGCCAGGTTAGAAACCTATCCCCCTGTTAGATTGGCACAAATGGTGTCTATGCATATCCTCAGCTTCTGCACAATATATAAACAGAATCACCCAGCCAACCTAAGTGTATGCAGGCAACTGTTGTCTTTGAGTTGCCTTAGGCATTATTCACAATGTTTTTTTGCTTATTCAGTTCAACAAAAAAATGTTATTATCCTTTCCACTGACAAAGCTCTCTATGGATTTTCAATTTTCATTTTTTTTTGTTACTGGTTGGGCATTGCTTGGTTTTTGTTATTTTGTAATTTGTGGTTTAATTTTGTTACATTTGAATATATGCAGAGGGCGGAGGGAGTCTTTACATGACAGGTGGGATTCTTCACAGATCTTATATTGTCCAAAGAGAAAGAAGGGAATGGTTAACTGCCTTACAACACTCAAAGGCTCACTGGATTGTATAGGGCATTCTGTTTCTATGATTGGGCAGGAGGGACAGCATATTTATTTCCTTTTAAACAATGCAAATTGCCTGGCTGTCCTACTGAGCCACTGCCTCTAATACTTTAGACCCTGAACAAGCATGCTAGTTTCAGGTGGGTGATTCAGACTAGAGTGGGGCCGAACCTCCGATTTTAGGTTCGCGAACCGGGTTCGCGAACTTCCGCGCAAGGTTCGGTTCGCGTAAAAGTTCGCGAACCGCAATAGACTTCAAGGGGGATGCGAACTTTGAAAAAAAACCAAATTATGCTGGCCACAAAAGTGATGGAAAAGATGTTTCAAGGGGTCTAACACCTGGACCCCCAGGTGGAGGAGTGGGATACATGCCAAAAGTCCCCGGGAAAAATCTGGATTTGACGCAAAGCAGCGTTTTAAGGGCAGAAATCACATTGAATGCTAAATGACAGGCCTAAAGTGCTTTAAAACATCTTGCATGTGTATACATCAATCAGGTAGTGTAATTAAGGTACTGCTTCACACTGACACACCAAACTCACCGCAAACAGATGTTTGTGTAGTGACAGCCGTGCTGGACTGGTGCGCACCATGGCGAGAGTGCAGTGGCGGGTTCACTGAACAGGAATACAGTGGCGGGTTCACTGAACAGAACAGGTATACAGTGGCGGGTTCACTGAACAGAACAGGTATGCAGTGGCAGGTTCAGTGAACAGAACAGGTATGCAGTGGCGGGTTCACTGAACAGAACAGGTATGCAGTGGTGGGTTCACAGAACAGAACAGGTATACAGTGGCGGGTTCACTGAACACAACAGGTATGCAGTGGCGGGTTAACTGAACAGGTATACAGTGGCGGGTTCACTGAACAGAACAGGGATTGCAGTGGCGGGTTCACTGAACAGAACAGGTATGCAGTGGCAGGTTCACTGAACAGGTATACAGTGGTGGGTTCACTGAACACAACAGGTATGCAGTGGTGGGTTCACAGAACAGGTATGCAGTGGCAGGTTCACTGAACAGGTATGCAGTGGTGGGTTCACTGAACAGGTATGCAGTGGTGGGTTCACAGTACAGGTATGCAGTGGTGGGTTCACAGAACAGGTATGCAGTGGCAGGTTAACTGAACAGGTATGCAGTGGTGGGTTCACTAAACAGGTATGCAGTGGTGGGTTCATTGAACAGGTATGCAGTGGTGGGTTCACTGAACAGGTATGCAGTGGTGGGTTCTCAGTACAGGTATGCAGTGGTGGGTTCACAGAACAGGTATGCAGGTATCCGGTGGGCTCACTGAACAGAACAGGTATGCAGCCAGGAACAAGCTAAGCCTAACTAATCTTTCCCTATGAGAGACAGTCTGCAGCAGCTCGCCTTACTCTCACTAACGCAGGCACACGAGTGAGCGTAATGGCCGCCGCTGCCTGCCTTTTATTAGGGGGGAGTGGCTCCAGGGGCTAGTGTAGCCTAATTGGCTACACTGGGCCTGCTGACTGTGATGTAGAGGGTCAAAGTTGACCCTCATGGTGCATTATGGGGCGAACCGAACTTCCGCAAAAGTTCGCCTGCGGGACCCAACTCTAATTCAGACACTGCTAATGCATGAAGGATCAGCAGGATGTCAGGAAACTGCTATTGTTTAAAAGGAAATAGATATATTCCTCTCACTTCAGTTACCCTTTAAGCATTTACAGTAAAGGCTAAAAGTATACAAAAACAGACACAATTTAAAAAAAGATTATAATGTTCTTAAGTAACAACAAATGCTTGTATTTTAACAATGTCTCCATGCAAATATCTCTGTTCTTTATCTATTAGCCCCCCCCCCCCCCCAATGCAAAGTTGCACTCCCTGCTCATTCAGCGCACTATGCCCATAGACTCCCATAGCAGGGAGTATACCTAAAATATGGGTGCGAGTGGCACTAGGGAGGGGAAGGGTGCACATGCAAAAAGGGCGTCGGGGAAAAAAGGGTGCAGGGTGTAAAGGATCAGCTGTAATAGCGTTTATAAAAATATTGTGTTGTATTTTGTTTACAAATAATGTTTTACAAATTTAAAAAACATTAAATAATGTGTATGATATCGTAAAATGTGAAAACGATAATCTTCCCTGTTTCAAAAGTGAAACTTATAATTGCGTTTGTTAAAAAAAACTATAATATATGTTTAATCGTTATAATTGTATATTATTGTGAATAACCTTCATTTATCGTTTCTTCATATAATAAAATCTGAAAATATTGTTTATAATGATGATAAAAATATAACTAGGTTCGTAATAACTGTTGTAAAACATTAGTATTACTAAAATTTTACTACAACTAAACTTAACCCTACTCTCTGTCAATGACGTCTGTCATTATGAAAGTCATGGAGAGAGCGGTCCTATCCATCCTCAAGCTCTCCACCTCACCCCTTCTAGATCCTTATCAGTTTGCCTACAGGACAAACCGATCCACGGACGACGCCATAAATACCTGCCTGGAGCTTGTCTCCGACCACCTTGAGAGACCAGATGCATATGCCAGAATTCTACTTCTGGATTTCAGCTCAGCCTTTAATACTATCTGCCCATGCACTCTACAGGAAGATCTAGCCGAACTTGGTGTCCATCCCACCCTACGTCTTTGGATCACAGACTTTCTTTCCAACAGGTCCCAAGTCGTCAAACTAGGGCACATCCACTCTCGGACAATGACCACCAATACGGGTGCACCTCAAGGCTGTGTCTTGTCCCCTCTGCTGTTCTCTCTGTACACGAACAACTGCAGATCCACAGCCAACTCTGTCAAGGTCATCAAGTTCGCAGACGACACCACCATTGTTGGTCTCATCACTAAGGACAATGTACAGGAGTACAGCCAGCAGGTGGAGAGAATCTGCCAGTGGTGTAAGGAGAACATGCTGGTGCTTAATACTGCAAAAACTGTTGAGCTGATCGTTGACTTCAGGAAGTCTGCTCCTCGCCCTCCTCCAATCTACATCGATGGTACCGAGGTGGCTAGGGTACCCTGCGCCCTTCTCCTAGGCGTAACCATCCCCAAGGGATCTCAGCTGGAA
The DNA here is from genome assembly GCF_040937935.1 of Hyperolius riggenbachi. Lineage (NCBI taxonomy): Eukaryota > Metazoa > Chordata > Amphibia > Anura > Hyperoliidae > Hyperolius > Hyperolius riggenbachi. The sequence goes on from NC_090646.1 coordinate 169,593,075, forward strand.
GCTCAACATCACTGCCATCCAGCGGAAAGCCCAGCAGAGACTCTTCCTCCTCCGCCAACTGAGGAAGTTCGGCATGGCCCAAGAGATTCTGAAAAGTTTCTACTTCTCCACCATTGAGTCAATCCTCTGCTCCTCCCTTTTAGTCTGGTACGCCGGCTCCACCGCCACCGACAGGCATAAACTACAGAGAGTGATCAGGTCAGCGGAGAGGATCATTGGGAGTCCCCTCCCCCCACTTGACCACCTATATAACACAAGACTGCGCTTTAGGGCGTTGAGGATTGCCAATGATCCCTCCCACCCAGGCTACCGCTACTTCAGCCCGCTCCCCCTAGGCTGGAGGCTTCGAACCATCTCCACCAGGACTGCCAGACACAGCAACTCTTTCTTTCCATCAGCGGTCAGCCTCCTGAACTCACTCCACATACTTCCATCAGAGAACTCCCACAAATAGCTAAGGCCACGCCTCGGCCAGTCAGCTGGCCCGGATCGCACGGATCACTCTGGACTAATCAAACTAATCTGAACCATTAGTCGCCAGTAACGTAATTTAATTTCATTCCATATCATAGTCTCTGAAATTGCTCTGCGCGTAATGAACTAGCCACTGTGGCCCCCTATGGTTAATTGCACTCTGTCTCTGTATGTCTCCTGCTGTCTATGTATTCCCTATTCTTGAGCTTTGTATTGTGCCAAACTCAATTCCAAGCATGACCCAGTTATGCCTGGCAAAATAAATGATTCTGATTCTCACACAGAGCCCTCCCTGTACCTATCCTTAACCCTTAGACCCCCCCCTGGTGGTGCCTAACCCTAAGACCCCCCTGGTGGTGCCTAACCCTAAGACCCCCCCTGGTGGTGCCTAACCCTAAGACCCCCCCCCCCCTGGTGGTGCCTAACCCTAAGACCCCCCTGGTGGTGCCTAACCCTAAGACCCCCCTTGTGGTGCCTAACCCTAAGACCCCCCTGGTGGTGCCTAACCCTAAGACCCCCCTGGTGGTGCCTAACCCTAAATCTCCCCTGGTGGTGCCTAACCCTAAGACTTCCCCTGGTGGAGCCTAAACCATAATCTCCCCTTACTAATCGCTTTATTGTGTGGATAATAATGTTTTACAAATAGTGATTGTAAAAAATATATTGCAATTTATGTTACGTACTGATCACTTTATTTTGTGAATAATAATGTTTTACAAACAGTAAGGGATACAATTTGAAATAATGTTTTAGTTAAAAATGATAAATATGTTTAGTATTTTTGTAAACGTTATTCGTCACGGGCGCATTTTGTAAACTTAGATCATCACAAGCGCACCCATCAAACGCTAGTCATTATGGGAGTGAATGGCTGTGCCCTTTTTGTCCACTACTAGCTGCCGGCGCCCTTTTGTCCTGCTTCCGGGGAAGGTTTTTGTTATGCATATATAGCGGAGGGTTCTTGTTAGGCATAGATAGGGAAGGGTCCTTGTTAGGCATAAATAGGGGAGGGTTCTTGTGAGTCATACATAGGGGGGGTTCTTGTTAGGCATAGATAGGGGAGTATTCTTGTTAGGCATAGATCCAGGGAAGGGTTCTTGTTAAGCATAAATAGAGGAGGGTTCTTGTTAAACATAGATAGGGGAGTGTTCTTGTGAGGCATACATAGGGGAAAGTTCTTATTAGGGATAGAATAGATGGGGAGGAGTTGTGCTAGAGTTAGGTACAGAGGGGAATTGCCAACATTCTATTACTGCTATTTCATGTTCATTTTTCTTTCTGCCAAGTAACAGTAACTCTATATTCGGGCAATTACAGTTTCAAGACCGGTGTTTTGAAATTTACATCCATTTTAAGCTTTGAAAAAAATGATATGGAACAAATTAGGTACGTTGATCCTCTAACGACTGCACATTATAGAATCTTGTAAAACATTTTTGGACTTCCTAAATTCCATAGCTGCACATTCACTGTTCCTGTTTCATTATACAGGCTGCTTGGGAGACATGAACTAAGTAATGTATGGTCTATGGACTAAAATAGAACAGTGTCCTAGTGGGTAATTCTATGACAAAAATGTCAGATGGCATATATCAGAAGATTTCATTGATGTTCTGTCAGGTCTATTTCACAGTGATACATCTTGGATCAATGTGTTTCTTTTACCAAACGTAACTGCAGATTAGTCTGGTATACCTCAGAAATAGACTAAGGGCCTGATTCACAAAGCGGTGCTAACAGTTAGCACCCTGGTGAAAAGCCCTTTATCACGCCTAAACTTAGTTTAGGCATGATAAGTTTAGGTGTGATAAGTTTAGGTGTGATAAGTTTAGGCATGATAAGTTTAGGTGTGATAAGTTTAGGCATGATAAGTTTAAGCACCAACTGCGTTAGCACCGCAGTGCACAGCTGATCAAAAGTTTTGCTCTAGCAAAGTCTGGTGTACTTCGCATAGAGTTTAATGGCACTGCTTTGCGTGCGGGACTTTGCATGCTATCTACACTTATCTAAACTTAGCATGCCTAAACTTATCACACCTAAACTTATCACACCTAAACTTATCACGCCTAAACTGGCTTTTCACCAGCGTCGTGCAATGGTTATCATGCCTAAAGTCTCTAACTGGGTTAGCACCGCTTTGTGAATCGAGCCCTAAATAAACTTGATTACTTGTTTGTTTACATATACATTTATTGGTGGTCATTGACACCAGCTTTTAGTAGATTTAAACAAGCTCTTTAGTGAAGATATACATATAAAATGAGAATCGGTGAAGACTAAGATATACTGTAGACAAGTCCAGACAAATAACATTTATATTGTGCTTTTCCCCTGGCAGACTCAAAGTGGCAGAGCTGCAGCAACTAGAACGCGCTCTATAGGCAGTAGCAGTGTTAGGGAGTCTTGTCGAAGGTCTTCTACTGAATGTATAAAGCAAGAATAAACACCTGATAGAGTATGAATTGCATCCTCAGTAGCACAAAATGACTTTTGCAGTAGGCACTAGGCAGCATTCTTGTACTTTATTTATTTTGAACATATTGTAGGTGTGTTTTGTAGACCCCTTGCCAGTATTAACTAGTTAACACAACTGAGGTTTTTATTCCCCTTTAGGGCCAAAGCAATTTTCACCTTTCAGTGTTCCTCCCTTATTTTCGTCTCCAATTCAGCTCTCTTTGGGTGATACATTATGCTAAGAATTATTTTATTCTAAATGCATTTAACAGGAAAAAAATAAGGAAAAATGGGTAAAAAATACTTTTTTCTCTTGCAAAAAAAACCAAACAAATAAAAAAAAACAGTAATATACACTCTTGACTAGAGATGTCGCGAACCTCCGTTTTTCGGTTCGCGAACCCTGTTCGCAAACCTCCGTGAATGGTTCGGTTTGCGAAAAAGTTTGCGAACCGCAATAGACTTCAATGGGGAGGCGAACTTTGAAAATTTAAAAAAATTCCACAGGCTGGAAAAATGATAGAAACCATGTTTCAAGGGCTCTAATACCTGGAGGCACACCTGATTGAGTGAAATACACATCACTGCTGGAGGACCCACCCTTCCTCCCTCCTCCAAGCAAGGTCCTTATACCATTTGACTCAGTTGTCTGCCTACACTAATTAGTTATGGGACAGCTGCTACACACTCTGCTAGGGAGATTTTAATTAGCCTCTTGTGGGTCCCTCCTCCCTCCACCCTCCTAAACGCAGAAGGATATGCATTTTTCCTTTTCAAATAATACCAGTTGCCTGAATCGCCTGCTGATCCTGTGTCTCTAATACTTTTAGCCACAGCCCCTGAACAAGCATGCAGATCAGGTGCTCTGACTGAAGTCAGACTGGATTAGCTGCATGCTTGTTTCAGGGTGTGATTCAGCCACTATTGCAGTCACAAAGATCAGCTGGACTGCCAGGCAACTGGTATTGTTTACAGGAAACATCCATATCACTCTCAGTTAAGGTTCCCTTTAAGCAACCTAATGTTTCTATTGCATTGAGCATAAATGGTAAATGCTAGGCCAGCTTCAGTTAGTACTGTCGTGGTACAGCAGTTGGGGTGACTTGCCCACCACACAGTGAAACCTGGGTTCGATTCCCAGCCATGGTATGTAAACTGGTTTTTGAAATAGTATAATTCCCTGGCAGATGAGACCCTCCGGTAGGAGGTAGAAGGGTAGAAGGGTGGAAGGGTGTAGGGTGGAAGGGTGGAGGGACACACAAGAGGCTAGAGGGGGGCGGGCCTCCAGCAGTGAGAGCAGTGTGTTTGGCAATAATGTGTCTGCTGACAGTGATATGGAGAGTCAAAGTTTTGCTCAATAGAGCATTGTGGGGCGAATCGAACTTCCGCAAAAGTTCGCCTGGTGCAGGCGCACGCGAACCCCCAAAGTTCGCCTGGAACCGTTCGCAGGCGAACCGTTCGCGACATCTCTACCCTTGACAAACATATTAAAAAGTGTTGTCCCTAAGTTACCGTATTTTTTGGAATATAAGACGCTCTGGAATATAAGACGCACCTAGGTTTAGAGGGCAAAAATCTGAGAAAAAAATGTATACAGTATATACTAAACCTGGTGTGTCCATATTCCAGGAGCGTATTGTACAGTACATGTTCTCCCCATTGTCCTCTTGTGTCCACTATGTGTCCCTTTCTGTCCCCCTGTGTGTGGCATCCCTTCCTGCCACCTTGTGTGATCCTCTTGCCCCATGTGTCCCCTCATGTCCTGTGTGTCTCCTCCAGCCCCCCTCTGTGGTCCTCCAGGCCCCTTGTGTCCACTCCTGTCCCCCTGTGTGTGTCTGTGTCCCCTCCTGCCCCCCTTGTGTGTGTTTCTGTGTCCCCTTCACCCCCCCGTGTGGTCCTCCAGTCCCTGTGTCCCCTTCACCCCCCCCCCCTGTGTGGTCCTCCAGTCCCTGTGTCCCCCTCCTGTCCTCCTGTGTGTGTGCATGTCCATGTGTGTGCCCACCCAGTCCCCATCCTGTCCTCTGTATCCCCCCCCCCCTGCGGGACGGATCTAGACCAAGTTGCCCCAAGTTGCGCCTGGGGCAAGGTCAGGTTTTGGCGCCTAAACTGCCATTCCCCATCCAAATTTTTCCACCTTTTTAAGAATTCAACAAACTGCGCCTGGGGCAAGAGACCCGCTTGCCCTCCCCTAGATCCGTCCCTGCCCCCCTTCCCATGTCGAGCTCTCCCCCGGTAACAATAACTGCAGAGCAACTCACCTTTCTATGGATTCCAGCGCTGTGTAGTCTGCTGTGTGGTCCTCCGCCTCCAGCATGTCAGCTACACCTGTAAATGAAAAGTTAGCGCAGAGACACTCACCTACTCAGCGACGGGCGGCAGCGGCACGATCTGCAGACATCTCGGTCCCTGGAGGCCGAGATGTCTGCTCTCCTACTCAGCGGCAGCCACGGCGGTGGCAGCGCGATCTGCAGACATCTCGTCCCGGGAGGCTTCCCCTAGTGACGGCTCCTGCTAATGACTCATTGAGTCATGGGGAATGACTCATTGAATCTTTCACAGGAGCCGTCTCTAGGGGAAGCTGCGTGGCTCCCCCTAGTGACGGCTCCTGTTAATGATTCAATGAGTCATTCCCCATGACTCAATGGGCCTGATTCACAAACCGGTGCTAACAGTTAGCACGCTGGTGAAAAGCCCTTTATCATGCCTAAACTCAGTTTAGGCATGATAAGTTTAGGTGTGATAAGTTTAGGTGTGATAAGTTTAGGCATGATAAGTTTAGGTGTGATAAGTTTAGGTGTGATAAGTTTAAGCACCAACTGCGTTAGCACCGCAGTGCACAGCTGATCAAAAGTTTTATGCTAGCAAAGACTGGTGCAGTTTGTATAAAGTTTAATGGCGCTGCTTTGCGTGCGGGACTTTGCAAGCGATCTAAACTTATCTAAACTTATCACGCCTAAACTTATCACACCTAAACTTATCACACCTAAACTTATCATGCCTAAACTGGCTTTTCACCAGCATGGTGCAATGGTTATCATGCCTAAAGTCTTTTAGGCATGCTAACTGGGTTAGCACCGCTTTGTGAATCGAGCCCAATGAGTCATTAGCAGGAGCCGTCACTAGGGGAAGCCTCCCGGGAGAGATGTCTGCAGATCGTGCTGCCACCACCGTGGCTGCCGCTGAGTAGGTGACCGTCTCTGCGCTAACTTTTCATTTACAGGTGAAGCTGACATGCTGGAGGCTGAGGACCACACAGCAGACCACACAGCGCTGGAATCCATAGAAAGGTGAGTTGCTCTGCAGTTATTGTTACCGGGGGAGCGGACAGGCAGACCACACAAGGGGAATCCACAAGAAAAGAGAAAAGTTGCAAAGCTCAACTGTGTGTAATGATTTCAATACCAGGGAGTCGACCAGTCAGCACCTGGATCCATCAAGGTGCAAATCCATTAGACCAACACAGAAAGAAAGACTGGGTCTCCACCTGGAATTAGTGCAGTTATAGCAAAGTGATATTTATTCCATAGCAGCAAAAAGCACACAGCTTTTTGCTGCTATGGAATAAATATCACTTTGCTATAACTGCACTAATTCCAGGTGGAGACCCAGTCTTTCTTTCTGTGTTAGACCACACAGGGGGACAAGGCAGGGAGTCCCTGACAATGCGGCGGATCGGCGGTTGGCATCGGCAGGCGGTTCTGAAGTCGGGGATTCCCTGCCTTTGGAATATAAGACGCAGGCACTTTTTCTTCCTATTGTTGGGGGAGAAAAAGTGCGTCTTATATTCCGAAAAATACGGTAACTATTTATGTATTTTTTTTTTAAATGTCACTTTTTATTTTTTTTAAACAATAACTATGGCACTGCTAAAATAAAAACAGGATATGTACAAACTCAAACATACAAAAGATCAAATCAAACATAAGAACCAATTCAGCAGTTAGGTTCCAATATGCAAAAGACGCCTTGCAACTTGCAAGCAGAAAGTAATATACAGGATAATATTAAGAATGACAAAATTGCAACGATGCTAAATGAATGCACAAGGAATAAACAGTAGCAACACGTGAGTCAGATTTGACCCAATCAGCCCTAATTTTGCCAATTAATAGGTAAGTAGATTACTACCATATATAAATTACATATACAAATATTAATTTAAAAACGGCGAACATGAGGTAGACTGTGTACAAGTGGGTGTCTTTACTGATCCCCCACACATGCAAGTCACTGCAGTATGTCAGAGGTGGGGTGTAGCTGGCCCTGAAAAACCTGCACACAGTTATCGAATAAATAAAGTACCTATCAATACTATGAGAGGCAAATCGATTGGAGGGTGGGTAAAGCTAAAGCAGTGGTGTATCAAACGGTGTATGCAGTACATGAGGCATCAAGCTGCTGGGCCATGTGGTCGTCGACACAGCTGAGAGATGCACTCAGACAGCACGACTAATGCATCTACCCATTAACACCCCAATTCAATTGTTAAGTAACAGTATGAGGGATAACAGTAGAACAAAGGAGAGCATAAAAATATACAGTGTTTGTGCTCAACATGTTTCATCTAAGATTTTGTCAGGAGTTAGATAAAGTGTTAACAGACATAAAAATAAGATCCCCACCACATAAATTTCCCCCATATGCAATGCTCAGGACAGAGCTCTGTCCTGAGCATTGCATATAGGGAAAATGTATGTGTTCTACTGTTATGTTTGTTCTACTGTTATCCCTCATACTGTTACCTAACTATTGAATTGGGGCTGATGATTAGGTCAAATCTGACTCACGCGTTGCTATTATTAAAGTATACCCGAACTGACATGTGACATTATGAGATAGACATGTGTATGTACAGTGCCTAGCACACTAATAACTATGCTGTGTTCCTTTTTTATTTCTCTGCCTGAAAGAGTTAAATATCAGGTATGCAAGTGGCTGACTCAGTCCTGACTCAGACAGGAAGTGACTACAGTGTGACCCTCACTGATAAGAAATTCCAACTATAAAACACTTTCCTAGGAGAAAATGGCTTCTGAGAACAAGAAAGAGGTAAAAAAAAAGGGGAATTTCTTATCAGTGAGGATCACACTGTAGTCACTTCCTGTCTGAGTCAGGACTGAGTCAGCCACTTGCATACCTGATATTTAACTCTTTCAGGCAAAGAAATTAAAAAAAGGAACACAGCATAGTTATTTGTGTGCTAGGCACTGTACAAACACATGTCTATCTCATAATGTCACATGTCAGTTCGGGTATCCTTTAAGAATGACTCAAATTGTAGTGCCAAAGAGAGCAGACAAAGTCTTGAAGAGGGGAAGCTAACCGTTCTTCCCGAATAACATTATAATGGTCTGTTTTTTCTACACTCATATAAAAGATCTTATCCATCAACATTATTAAGTTCAATTGTTTTTGACAAGGTCGATGTCCAGGTCAGGGGCCTTACATTAAAATACTCTAGTGAGCTGGAAGAACCATATATTTATACACAACCCGGAAAGCGCAGGTACATCATCATTAGGGAGGTACTGTGGGTTGCAAAGTATTCGGCCCCCTTGAAGTTATCCACATGTTGTCATATTACTGCCACAAACCTGAATCAATTTTATTGGAATTCCACATGAAAGACCAATACAAAGTGGTGTACACATGAGAAGTGGAACCAGAATCATACATAATTCCAAACATTTTTTACAAATAAATTACTGCAAAGTGGTGTGTGCATAATTATTCGGCCCCCTTTGATCTGAGTGCAGTCAGTTGTCTATAGACATTGCCTGATGAGTGCTAATGACTAAATAGAGTGCACCTGTGTGTAATCTAATGTCAGTACAAATACAGCTGCTCTGTGAGGGCCTCAGAAATTGTCTAAGAGAATATTGGGAGCAACAACACCGTGAAGTCCAAAGAACACACAAGACAGGTCCAAGACAGGTCAGGGATCAAGTTATTGAGAAATTTAAAGCAGGCTTAGGATACAACAGGATTTCCAAAGCCTTGAACATCCCAAGGAGCACTGTTCAAGCAACAATTCAGAAATGGAAGGAGTATGGAACAACTGTAAACCTACCAAGACAAGGCCACCCACCTAAACTCACAGGCCGAACAAGGAGAGCGCTGATCAGAAATGCAGTCAAGAGGCCCATGGTGACTCTGGACTAGCTGCAGAGATCTACAGCTCAGGTGGGAGACTCTGTCCATAGGACAACTATTAGTCATGCACTGTACAAAGTAGGCCTTTATGGAAGAGTGGCAAGAAGAAAGGCATTGTTAACAGAAAGCATAAGAAGTCCCGTTTGCAGTTTGCTACAAGCCATGTGGGGGACACAGCAGCCATGTGGAAGAAAGTGCTCTGGTCAGATGAGACCAAAATGGAACTTTTTGGCCAAAATGCAAAACGCTATGTGTGGCAGAAAACTAACACTGCATATCACTCTAAACACACCATCCCCACTGTCAAATATGGTGGTGGCAGCATCATGCTCGGGGGGTGCATCTCTTCAGCAGGGACAGGGAAGCTGGTCAGAGTTGATGGGAAGATGGATGGAGCCAAATACAGGGCAAACTTGGAAGAAAACCTCTTGGAGACTGCAAAAGACTTGAGACTGGGGCGGAGGTTCACCTTCCAGCAGGACAATGACCCTAAACATAAAGCCAGGGTAACAATGAAATGGTTTAGAACAAAACATATCTGTGTGTTAGAATCGCCCAGTCAAAGTCCAGATCTAAATCCAATCGAGAATCTGTGGCAAGATCTGAAAACTGCTGTTCACAAACGCTGTCCATCTAATCTGACTGAGCTGGAGCTGTTTTGCAAAGAAGAATGGGCAAAGATTTCAGTCTCTAGATGTACAAAGCTGGTAGAGACATACCCTAAAAGACTGGCAGCTGTAATTGCAGCAAAAGGTGGTTCTACAAAGTATTGACTCAGGGGGCCGAATAATTACGCACACCCCACTTTGCAGTTATTTATTTGTAAAAAATGTTTGGAATGATGTATGACTTTCTATCCACTTCTCACATGTACACCACTTTGTATTGGTCTTTCACGTGGAATTCCAATAAAACTGATGCATGTTTGTGGCAGTAGTGTGACAAAATGTGGAAAACTTCAAGGGGGCCGAATACTTTTGCAACCCACTCTATATAAAAGACTGGAAGGCAGACAGGGAAATAGGGATCTTAACCACTTGAGGACCACAGGCTTACACCCCCCTAGTGACCAGGCTAATTTTACAATTCAGCACACTGCAGCTTTAACAGCTCGCTGCATGGCCATACAACTTAGCACACAATGGGCTTGATTCACAAAAGCCGTGAAAAGCCGCTTATCATGTGCAAACTGCCTCTTCGCGCGCTAATGCGCACGTAAGAGTTTATGCACGTAAAGTTTAGGGCGAATAAAGTTTTGCACGCGTAAAGTTTTATGTGCGCTACTTCACGTGCAAAATCAGCCGCTTCTCGTGCTAAGTAGCGTGATAAGCATACTTTGCACGTGAAGCAGATGATTTTGCACGTGATGTAGTGCGCGTAAAACTTTACGCGCGCAAACTTTTACGCGTGCTAAAATAGCACGCGAACAGTAACAGCTTTGGCGTGCAAACTACCTAACACCCTAGTTTGCACGTGCAAATAGTTTAGGCGTGCTAACCGTGTTAGCACCCTTTAGTGAATCAAGCCCAATTAATTTTGCTTCCTTTTGTTGCCACCAACAGAGCTTTTTGTGAGTGGCATCTGATTGCTGCCGCCACCTTTTTTATTTTTATTAATTTCAACCTTATTTTTTTTAAATAAAGATGCTTCTTTTTTACTTTAATTTAATCCTCCTCCCTCCCTCCCACGACAGCCAGTCACAGTGAAAGCCTCTAGTAGGCATCAGCCTGTGAAAGCAATCGCTTTCTGTGAGTCTCCAGGGGACAGCCAAGTGACAGAGCTGTCCCCAGTACAGCGCTGCGGTAGATCACAGTGCTGTACAAATTAAATAAACCACCACTTCCCCCCCTAAGAACCTGCCAGCAACAATCACCACTGGCAGGCTGTTTACAGAGTGGAGCTCTGGTGTGCGCGCATCCCCGCTAATCTGCAGCTACAGGACTTGACGCCGATCGGCATTAGGTGGTCCTGTAGCTGGCACCATCCCATCCCCAATTGGCGTTAGGCAGTCGGGAGGGCGTTTAAGTGGACCTGAACTCTTGCAGAAGACAGAAAGAAAACATATAGAAATGCACCCTGTGTATACTTAGAGAGTTTAGCCTGTCTAATTCCCCCTCATGTGTGTCTAAGCACAAATTGTAATTTAATCCCTCAGATGTGTCAACTTGCTGCCACCGTAGAGAGCTCATTTGTAAACACAGGATGTTAACAATATGTCTGCTTCCATGAAAGCAGGAAGTAGACAAAATTGAAGATTGATTGCAGGATTGGTATCAGCTGTAAAAAATAAATGCACAACAGGATAAAAAGGCACCCAAGAAGTGTAACCTATGTTAACCAATAAAATAGATAAGGGTTGAGGGGGCGTACCTCAATGAAGACAAATGTGAAAATAATAAATTAACTTTATTTGCACTAGCAACGCGTTTTGTGGGTCCCTGCCCACTTCCTCAGGCCAAATCACGTGCCAAGCAGTGTTCAGAGCCAGGAGTAGGGCATCCTTTTCCTGGCTCTGAACACTGCTTGGCACTTGATTTGGCCTGCAGGAATTTGTCTTCATTGAGGTAAGCCACCTCAACCCTTATCTATGTTATTGTTTTAAACATGTTTTATACTTATTGGGCTTCTTTTTATCCTGTTGTGCATTGTATACCCCCTGTGTCCAGGGTAGGGGCACACTTGGACCCCGATCACGGATGCATAGGGACTTTTTCCATTTAAAACTGCAACCACCTCCGGCTTGCCTGGATCCCCAAGTGGAGTCTGGTTTATTGATCTCCACCTGCCTGCAGTGGTTGGTTGCCTCCTTGCAACCTACCTTTGCAAGTACCCTGTAATTCTTCCACCTACTGTTCTGTGACATACTGCAACATTGGGCTCCCATTGTTTCTGTGTTTTTTCATTTTAGGGTTTCTGTTCTCCCTCCACTTTGCGTAAAAAAGAAATGATTTTTTCTTTAAAGGTTATTATGATGTTGCTTATCTTTTAGAGCAGAGAAAAAGTTCTGAGTTCAGGTCCACTTTAAACGCTTCTTGGAATAGTGCATGGCAAGATGCCCAAAAATTACCTATAACTGGACAATTTCAAAATATGTGGGTCAGAGCACCAACATTTCCACACCCCCAAAACAGCAAGGTGATATCGCAGGGTAAAAGCTGTGCAGCCTTGCAGGTGTGAAATACCATCAGAACATTAATTTAACAGGAGTTTCCTTGAAAATACTGGTTTTCACTACCTTGGCGACAGATTTGCAGCAGACATTCCATTGTGTTGTCGACAGTTGAAAACCCAAATCACGCTCTCAGGCTCTAATATATGGCAGCTTAACTTTGTCGTTAACATTGGCCTCAATTCACTAAGCTTTATCGAACACTTTATCAAACGTTTGATGATTTACCTCATGGGGTAAAATCTAATTTTGAATTCACTAAGGTGTTATAGATTTATTGAACATTTTTCCATAAAACATTCGATACATATATAACAGCTTAGTGAATTCAAAATTAGATTTTACCCATGAGGTAAATTATCAAACGTTTGATAAAGTGTTTGATAAAGCTTAGTGAATTGAGGCCGATGATGAAGAGTATACAAATTCTTGAGATAACCCCCTGGCATCCGCAGTCTGCAGAAACCAAAAGTTGAGTTTCTTAAAACTAGTTAGATCAAGGGAGGTAGGGACTCTAGGGAGGGAAACTGGGAAGTAAGAAAACGTCTAATCTGTCAATAACAGAATGCCTCTCCCAGAGGGAAATCATGGACAAATCTAAACTGGTGGGAGGAAATTAATCTGCCCCCTGCCTAAACCTGACAGCAGTAAACAGACCCTGTTCGCTCCACCAAGAAAAATATTGAGGCTGAGAGAAAGCAGGGGAGAAATTAGGGCTACCTAAGAAGGACAATCAGGGGTAGGGGGTAGAGAGCAGTTTGAGCCGCAAAGCAATATTCAGCCATAATCCAGCAGAGGAAGCAGCCACCTCGTTAAGTTCAGACAATTGAGAGGTCACGCGACCATTTACTAAAGTAATGAGGGAGGACTGTCACCTGAGCGGTTCTTGCCTTTTTCATGATCGCTAACTCAGTAAAGGACCAGCCTTTAAGGCGTTGCTATCATATAAATCCAGCATAGCGGGGTCTGAACCCTCTATAACAGTAATTATAGATTGACGGTATACCTTAAATTGATTCAGAGCACTCAGTATATGATTTTATATAAAAAAATTGTATTTGCTTATCATACAGCATATATACAAAATATGAACAGTTCCAAGTAGTGTTTCCTCCTAAGGCCCGGTTCACACTTGCGGTGGCCCTCCGGAATCGCCGTGCCGGAGCCGCACCGCCTGCAGAACGGACGGAACGGACGCACGGCATAGCAATTAAAGCCTATGCGTCCGTTCACATGGGTCCGTTCTGCAGAACCGGAGCCGGACCGGATCCGGGCCGGATCCGGACTCCGGCCTCCGTTCCAACATGCGCTATTTTTTCATCCGGCCCCTCCGGCAGCCGTATCCGGGGCGGAGCCGGACTGCACCATCCGGCCAATACAAACAAATGGGAACTGGAGGCCGCACAACACACTGGCTGAGAAATCCGGATGTTCTACCCCACTTCCTATGCGGATTTTTGCGGCGATATTGGCTGGGGACACATGGGCAAGCATTTTGGAGTGGAGCAGCACGAGCTGGAGGTGTTGGCAGGATCTTGGCAGCATGTCGGAGGTGGAGGTGAGTGCTAAACAGCAGAGGGCCTGATTCCACAGGTCCCCCTTCTGCTGACCTCCCAGACCCCAACATTTTTTTTTTTTTTTAACGTTAACTTTGCCAAACTGATCCGGATCGCATCCTGATTACCACCTGATGCAACCTGACCGGATCCGGATCGGATCCGGATCAGAACCGTACGGTTCCGATCCGGATCCGGTCCGGATCCGGTCAGGTCATCCGGTCCGTTTGGCAAACAACCGCTAATGTGAACCGGGCCTAACAGTATTCCATCTTATCAAGGCTTTAGGGCCCGTTCACACTTAAAACCGCAGAACGCCGGCGATTACCGCCGGCGTTCTGCGGGAGTGATTTTCCCGCGATTAGCGCGGAAAAATCACTGGACACTGCGGCGGGTTTGGAGCGATCGCGATTAGCGTGCTATGCACGCTAATCACAATCGCAAATCGCTGAACGCTCGTCGCCGGCAAACCGCTGCATGCAGCGCGGTTGCGGTTATTGCTAACCGCAACCGCGGCAGTGAGAACACTGCCACTCGCTACATTGTGTAGCGGTTCTTGCAGAACCGCTAGCGGTTTGCCGTGAGCGGGAATCGTGCGATTCCCGCTCAGGTGTGAATGGGCCCTTAGAGCCAAGCATTCATCAATCTTCTAAGCACATTCCAAAAAGAATATAACAGTTGTGTTATGTAGAATAGGATCAAAAGTAGTCTTATCTGTTGTCAGACTATCATATTAATGCAGAGAAATGATCATACCCCTTGCCCAAATCGTATACAAATGTTTAAATGGTTTGCAGGTTATTTGAGTGAATTTCAAGATTCGTGAGTATGAGCAGAAACAAAATTAGATTGTGTAATTTTCAGTGTTATTTTTGGAGGTGAGCTGTTTATTCCTACAAGGTTAAGAATGAGATAATATTGAAGAAATGTTCACATGTTATGCAGTATTTGTTGTGTTAGTAAGTTTTAACCATTAAGGTCAAGATATACCCTGCTAAAACTAAAGCCTGCTTTATACGCAAAATGTTAATCACATAGGGCCTGATTCACAAAGCGGTGATAACTCAGTTATCACGCCTAAAAGACTTTAGGCGTGATAACCTTTGCACCGCTGAGTTAGCACCGCTTTGTGCTGGTTATTGCACGCAAAGTCCTGCGCGCAAAGTTTTGCGTGCGCAATGGCGCGATTCCACGCGCAGCGCCCATAGGGCTTAATGGGCGCCTTCGCGCGCACCGAGCTGTGCGCGCAATATTTTGCGCGCGAGTTTCTTCTTATCACGCCTAAACTGAATTTAGGCATGATAAAGGGCTTTTCACTGGCGTGCAAAGTGTTTGCACTGCTTTGTGAATCAGGCCCATAGTGTTCACACATATCTAATAAGCTGATCAATAATATACACTTTATCAGATTGTATTAAAACTGTTGTTCTATTATTAGGCCCGAAAGCCTTGTGCCGGCCATTACAGCTTATAACCACAGGGGGCCTCTAGATATCCCTATCTAGAAATAAAAGTGAAGTCAGGTACATGTATTTTTAGAAATGTTATAAAAACAACATTGAGTCATATGTATTAATTTAAAAATAGTTTGGAAGTCCCCTTATATTATTTTTGGGGAGAAAATCTCTATAAAAGAGAGTTTTCAGGCTGTATTTTTTATTCATTGCCTGATGTCCTTGCTGCCTGAAACATCGTAGGCCGAAGCCTGCCTTCTCATAGATGTGATTCTGAAAGATACATCAGAGAGGTAATATGCAATTATTCTTGGTGAAAATTTATTGACAATAGCTATATAAAAGTTAGACTTGTCATTTTCACACTTCAGCAGTTTTTTAGGTTTGTAGATAACTTTTTCTATGCTATATTTCATATATATTTCAGTAAGCATTACTATTCAAATGCAATTGCAAGCTTAGAGACAATTACCAAGCTTTGATTGATTAAGATATATCTACTTTAAGTTCTTTATATAAGAATAGAACTTCATATATCATTTTTTTAAGGATAAAGCTATATTGTGTGTAAAATACACTGTACAATCTCGAGACAACAATTATCGATGAAGGATAAAAGCTACAGAATATTTGCTATATTGAAATGGACTCTTTTAACTAAAGGAACTTTGAAAATGTATTTTTGGATGAAAATGTATTTTTGGATGATGGACAACAACTGGAGAGATTGGAGAGATGTATATTCCTGTGCATATATGCTTTATCTATTTTTATAACAATATAGTTTTATAAAATTCAACAGCTGAGTGCTGTGTATTTTTTCCAGAGGTAACCCTGTTGACCTATAAATATTCTGTTTATAGTGAGATACGCACCCACTACTGTCTAATCTTGGTTATGACGACCTTAAGGCTGGCCCTTTGAGGTAGTTAGTAATCATTTTAAGCTGATATCGATCAGATATTTGACACTGTATTAATAGCTGTGTATCTAGTAGCTGTGTAAAACTTGTAGTAATCTTCTTAAAGAAACAGCATAAAAATAGCTTCTAAAAAAAAACTTCTGGCTAACATCTTAACAGAAATGAATGCTGAAAAATGAATAAAGTAAATCACCAGAACATTAAGCACATTACCCCTTCTCTGTCATCTCTTCAGCATCTAGAACCACGTGTGGGAAGGTAGCTTCTGCCTCTTGTGTGTTTTCAGGAGATTGGTAGGCTTGTGCAAACTTTGAGCTTTCAGCTCCTACTTTTCTAGTGATTGGATGCAATATGGCTGCCTAATCTGGAATTTCCCTAAATCCCAGGTTCTGATTGGCTGAAACTTCCATGCGTAGCTCGTTGCTATCTTTGTTTTTAATACTGTAGATAGTTGACATTTAAAATAACTATAACAGATTTGTTTATAAACTCCTTAATTACCTTATCTTGTGAGAATTAACGTCATTTGGAGTATTTGACATTTTGACATTTGATTAATAGGTCATTTCTAATGCAGTTAATGAAAAATGCATCTTGTCTGTTGGTTGACATATTTGACCAAGACATTGGGACTTTCAAACATTAAACAATGTCATTCATGGTGCATTTCTGATAATGTGTCCTTCTGCTAATTAGTTTGGAATGTCTCTGTACTTTCCCAGACATAAGATTGGTCAGGTTGACACTGTAATGCAGACCTGTAATAGTCTTCAGCAATTTAAGGCTTATTGAAACATAAAGGACTTCTAACATACTCATTTAAATATAAAGCTTATTATAGAATTCTTCTTAAAACAATTAATCATATAAGATATACTTGCACATTAAAATGTAATAATATAAAATCATGTTCTATATATTTGCCTTTCCACCGGCAGATGTCGTCCTTTCATAATTTTTGACTAATTGGGAAAACCCCTTATATTGTTTTATATTTTATGAGGCTTTTTCACAATACATAGCATATGTTATCAGCTATCAATGTCCAAACCTATTGCAATGTTTATACTTTTCATATTTTGGCTGAGAAATGTTAACTTTTTTTTGCTGGCCTTGTAACAAGTACATGCAAACAATCTTCTACCTTACAAGTTAAAATAATCTTATAAAAGTTTTACTTTCTCTCACTGACAGAATCCAGCATTAAATGTAATTCAAAGTAATAGATTGTATTATAGGTTTTAACAATAATTATTTCTTTCTTTAGAAGTACTGTATTGATTAATATTTAGATTAATAATATTTATATGTAATAATTGAGAAAATGTATATATATGACTGCTGCAGTAATGTGAATTTTAAACTTCTTCTTTTCAGTCTTCACACAGTACACTTATCTATAACCTTGACATTTGAAAGATAATTTTAACTTAAAGGAATACTGTAGGGGGGGGGGGGGGGGGGGGTCAGGGGAAAATGAGTTGCAAGTTACCCGGGGCTTCTAATGGTCCCCCACAGACATCATGTGCCCACGCAACCACTCCCCAATGCTCCGGCCCCGCCTCTGGTTCACTTCTGGAATTTCAGACTTTAAAGTCTGAAAACCACTGCGCCTGCGTTGCCGTGTCCTCACTCCCGCTGATGGTACCAGGAGCTTACTGCGCAGGCCCAGTATGGTCTGTGTCTGCACCGTGCGCTCCTGGTGACATCAGGGGAAGCGAGGACACGGCAACGCAGGCGCAGTGGTTTTCAGACTTTAAAGTCTGAAATTCCAGAAGTGAACTGGAGGTGGGGCCGGAGCATCGGTGAGTGGCTGCGTGGACACAGGATGTCTGTGGGGGACCATTAGAAGCCCCGGGTAACTTCAACTCATTTCCCCTCAACCCCCCTACAGTATCCCTTTAAACAAAGAATGTTTTAGCTTCTAAACTAAGATAATCTAATTATGAGTTTCACTGCCTGGAATATGCTGAGATGTCTCAGAGCAATATTTTAAAAAAGTACTCTAACTTTACAGTTTACAATGAAATTTTGCATAGAACACTGAAACTTAAAGCATACACGTATGACAGCTTTTCCTGCATAAATATACAGCTAGAATTCTGACAGGACTATTGGAAGAGAACAATGGATCTGGCTCCAAATCTCCACCATTGAGGAGGAGTATCAGGTATTCCCAACTCCCCAGTCCAATATCTGGCCCAGTTTAGCAACAAGGTAATAGTACTTTAAACTTGGAAGGCCAATGCCGCCCTGCAATGGGCTTTTATAGAGGATCTGGGCCTTTATCCTGGCCGGTTTATTGTTCCAAACGTATCAGTTCATTTGAGCCTGTATGGGGGTGAGGGTTTGTTTAGGGAGTGTGATTGATAACATTTGGAATAGGTATACCATCTTAGGAAATAAAATCATTTTGACCTTGGTCCATATGAAATTACAGCAACTTTTTCCCCTGAGTTTTCTCCAAAGTGTTATTTTCAAACTTGTCATTAAAATGCTTTTTAAATCACCAGCAAGCAAGAAAATACTTAGAATAGTTTTGTTAGTACTTTTTCACCTACTTTTTGCTACTTTTTTAATTGCAAAGTGCTGAAAAGTTATTCTAAATAAAGGATGAAAAATTATCTCATAGGAGAAAACTTAGGAGAAAAAGTGAATTGCATATGGGCCCATATATTGCATCCAACTTTTAAACATAGTGGTAAAGGAGCAAAATAAGGGGGAGAAATAAGCTGCATAGAGATTAGGGTATAATGAAGTTGAGTAAACACCCAAGTACTTATTTATTTATTGTATTTATGAAGCCCCAAGTTGCTAACCTTTTACTTGTCCTTACGCCAAGTAAAGTCAAAGTTAGTCTCAAGCAATTTACTTGTATAGGGAAGGAGGTTATTTTAATAGGCATTGCCATGGATTGGAAAGTGTTCAGACTAAGGCCACATACACACATCAGACTATAGTCTTTGGAAAATGAAAGATCACAGACCAATCTTACCACCCTTCATGTAGTATGAGAGCCATACTCTACACGGTCTTTTCTATGGAGCTGAACTCCTCATCAGAAAAAAATCTTTGCAAGATGCTGCACACACAGATGCTGTACAGACACAAAAGATCAGTATCTGCAAAAGATCTGTTCCTGCCAAAAATCCATTCCTGCAAATTGCAATGATAGTCTATGAGATCTGCAGATCATCATACACACATGATTTAACTGACATTCATCTGCAGATCAGATCCACCAGGATGGATTTTCAGATCTGCGGATGACTGCTTGATCTGCAGATGAATGTCAGTTAATTCATGTGTGTATGATGATCTGCAGATCTCATAGACTATCATTGCAATTTGCAGAAATGGATTTTTGGCAGGAACAGATCTTTTGCAGATACTGATCTTTTGTGTCTGTACAGCATCTGTGTGTGCAACATCTTGCAAAGATTTTTTTCTGATGTGGAGTTCAGCTCCATAGAAAAGACTGTGTAGAGTATGGCTCTCATACTACATGAAGGGTGGTAAGATTGGTCTGTGATCTTTCATTTTCCAAAGACTATAGTCTGATGTGTGTATGAGCCTTAAGCCCAGAGTAGGATGCAAATTAGTTCAGGGGGCAAAATAGATTAGGTAATGTGGTGACCAATCACGTGAGGAACAAAAGGCATTATCAGCATACAATGCTACCTTATGGTTATCTTCTCAATAACCTGATATATCAGGATGTTATCTAATCACCATCGCTAGTGGGTCCAAAGCTAGTGCAAAGAGCAAGGGCAACAACGGGCAACTCTATCTTGTGCTGTGTTTGAGACCAATGAGTAGAGAGGTAGCTCCAGGTATGTGTATGGTAGTGGAGGAGTCATCATACAAGGCTAAAATAGCTGAGACAAAGGGGCCTGAAAGCCCAAAAGATTTTAGCAAGGATGTCCTATATTTCCAATTAACAGAATCAAAAGCTTTACTAATATCTAAGCCTACTATTAAGGTTAGATTGTTAGGTGTACAGTAGATAGGGGACAGTTAGTATAAGAATAGGGTTATAGTCAAGGATAGTAGAATATCGGTATAATTACTGATATTCTACTACAGGGAATTACTGTTATTCTACATTCGGTATTACCATGCACCCAATTTACTGGGTGCCGTTATTAAATGTATGCCAAATGGTACCTACACAATATTAGACAGTTGATTATAATGCTTGCCTGATCACTGTAATTACTCTAAGCTCTACTGCACAAACACATTTTTATTTTTACCTGGATTTACATTATAAGACAGCTTCAGAGATTTATATTCAACAATGAGTTTGCTTTTGATTAACATATTTTTCTATGAAAAATGTCCTCATTTTTGCAAAAATAAGAAATTGCTTCTTCTCCTTTTTCTCACCTCTAATCCCTGTAAGAGTAGGAAACACACCCACTGTGAGGCAGATTGTTTGCCAAACACTGACTGACAGCTTAAAGTTTATAACATTAGTGTTTATGACAACATAAATGGTCACTGTTACTTTTCACACACGGTGGGCTATAGTATTTTATTAACCAGAAGACTTTAGCTCAGTGTGGCTGCACTCATCTTTTCAATTCAATGTTCTTCATGTGTGGACACTTACTTGGACACAACGGGTTTGACCATTTTACACAAATTAAACTTACTTCAGCCTTATCTCTAAATATTCCGATTTGCATTTCCCTAGCACAAGCATGTCCAAAGTCCGGCCCCAAATGCGGCACACCAAGTCTTTTCTGGTGACTCTCGTAGCTCTCTTCTGTTTTCTCTTCTAATTCCAAGTGGCCTACTGGCCGTAGCTGTAGTGCTGCATGCAGGGTCCACCTTGTATCGCCACTCGGCCTCCCGTTTGCTTACCTGTAGGTTATCAGCCACCACTGGAGCAATAGCAGCCACTGATTAGCAGGTGCCACTATGCCAGCAGCTGTAATATGTCACAGGCATAGAGTACCTAACAGTAATCAGTAGTGTTTGATTTCGCTAGTTCGGCTCCCTAGCACTCTGAAGAATGGCCATATGGCCCTTGGCCTAAAACGTTTGGGCACCTCTGCCAAAGCAGAACTGATCAGAGAAAACAGATAAAATGTTTGACTGTATAATTACAATCTACAGCAAAGTCCCTATTATCTGGAACTCAGGCAACCAGAAGTCTCAACTAACCAGCATTCCTGAGGAGATAAAGGGGACTGTTTTTTTGGGGGGTGATGGTTGCAGGGCAATAATATACTCACTGATCCTCCAGCGACGTCCTGTAGCTCCTAGCGGGCTCCTAATGGCTTCTGGCGTCCGTGCACGGCTCCAGGTGTGTGACCCGACACCCTAGCCTGCTAGGAGCTACAGGATGTCACTGGAAGCTCGGTGAGTATTCTATCCTGCACGGGTGGGGAGGTTCGTGCTTTCTCAGCTGGTTGCTCAAGCAACTGGCAAGCACATGTATCGGTGCTGGATAATAGGGACTTTGCTGTATTAAGTTTAGGGAGAGTATAGCAGCTAAAAAAATTAGTCCCTGGTATTTTGAGAATGCAGAGTGATTTGGTTTGAAAATATCAGGAAAACTAAAGAAATATGTTGTTTCCAGAACAGAATGTACTTTATTACATGTGGGAAAGTGTGAGGGTCACTTTAAACTGTTGATGCTGAATCTGCAGGCTTATGTACATACCTTGCAGGAAGCCCCTGGAGTACTGAACCCAAAGCACTCTTATTATACAAAAGCAACCTTCCTTGACAGTCACAGTTTGCATTGCTCTTTCCATTATTAGTATGACCCTTTATTCCTCTTGAGACTTGCTATCACTGGGATGGCAACTGCACTAAACACCAGGATTGAGAGGCAGAAAGAGACCGTAACTGCAGATGTCAAAGAAGGACGCAGTCTGTTTTTGATTCCAAGAGTCAATAGAAGTATTTATTCATTCTGTATCAAATCCCAGTGTTTTGGAACCACCAGGAGTTGTTTCTGAAAGTAATGCAAACACTATGGTGAAATGATCCAGGGGGATAACCAGACATTTGCTGCAAGGCAGTGTGATTGATCTACTTGGGTGAGATATTACTAAAGTAATTAGCTGTATTTACTCTTCCTTTCAGTGCAAGTTTGAGGGAAGAAAAACAACCTGGGTGACCATTTTCCTGTAAATAACTGTGTCACTGATTGTCCAGTAAGAATGCTGTAAGGTCTGTCTGAAATCACTAGAGGAAAAAAATCTACTAATATTTGTTTGAAAAAATGTCAATCATAGAGGAGTAAGCAAATTAAATTTGTGAAAGAAGGATTACAACCACTTAATTACAGTGATGCCCCTGTCAAGTGGCCAATTAAGCAACAATGACTGACAAATGTGGTAGCTGACTTTTCAACTCCTTACAAAACATAGACAGAGAGGTTAACATAACCAGCAAGTGACTGAATCTGTGCAGGCAGCTATTTCACTGCATTACGAGAAAGTGTTTTCCAGAAAATACCATTAAATTTTCACTTTTGGTACATTCTGTTACTGCTGCCAGGTATCAGGACAGCAACAAAAGTATTTCAAATAAAGTACTGTATATTCTCATGTATAAGCCTAATTTTTCAGCACAAAAATGTGCTGAAAAGTTACCCCCTCGGCTTATAGGCAAGTCAGTTGAGCAGAATGGATGGTGGAGCAGGTTTTGGTAAGAGCAGTGTAGGGATTGTGCACTAGTAATTCTGCTCTCTGCTGTGTCTGTGTCTCCCATCCCCTGCAACATGGTGTGCAGATTGCACTGCTCAAGACTACCTGTGTCCCCTGGCTTTTGGAGCAGAGAGTGCAAACACCGTGTCAGCAGTGCAATGATCAGGGATTCTTCCTGTGTGGCATTCGCTGTCTCATATCTATAACTCCATCTAGGGACATCTTGAGACACAACTATCATCCTTGAGGCACATCTTGCTATGGGGAGAGGTGCTACTTGTACTGGGGGCACATCTGGCTACTGTGGAGTGGGCTATACTGGGGAGGGGGCTTATACACGAGTAAATCACTTTTCCAGGTCTCTGAGGGAAAGTGGGTACCTCGGCTCATACATGGGTTGGCTTATATGTGAGTATATAAGGTATACATTTAATTTTCTTAAAAAGACCATAGAGGACTCATACAACTCAAGCACAGCCATAGAAGCACACATGTATTATCGTCGCCTGGTCACTTTGGCACAGGGTGAGCCAAATGGCAGCTCACCCTGCTGCTGCTCAAATTCTGGGCAGCGCTAATTACTATTCCCTCTCAGAGATGTAGCAACTGAGAAGTAATTTGGGGTCTGGAGATTGCCAGCACCCAAATTACACTGCTGCCATAGAGGTAATAACATTATGTCTGGTGCCCAGTTCAGGCGCAGTGCGAGGAAGAGTGCGCATTGCAATGACCTGCGTCGCCCACAGAATACCCAAGCTGTTTTTGTGATGGTAGCTCTTTAATATCACCATACTTTTTGGGATTCATATTCTTCCTCCTTATGCTGAAGCAGTCAACACTCTAATGGGCAGTGCTTAATGGGGAAGAATGGATTCACAGGAGCATGACTCCACCACATTATCGTGAAACTGGAGCCAAATAACTTTCTATTAGTTTTGGATACAGCAGGGGAGGGTCACAGTCTCTGTCTATCTGAGCAGTGATTAGTATCAAAGGAACAGGTAATGAATGGAAATATTTCCAACTGTTATTCAGGTGACATGAAAAAGACGGCACTAATACAAATCTTGAATCAGAAATAAAAGATGGTAATACTAAAGATGTTGTCTATTGTTTATTCTATTGAAACTTTGTCCAAAATGTAATTGTGGCTAGATGCTTGTGTCCCCGCTCTGACAACCAAGGGCTGCAGCAGTGCAGGTGTAAATGGAGGACTGTCACTTTCCCCTTTACCTATGTCTGCAGGTGTGCAGCACTGCTAATATGAATGGAATACAGTCACATTTTTCACAAGTTGGTCAAATAGCTCAGAGAAGCTCTTTTGCATAGATAACAACCTTTGCTGTGCTTTAAAGGAAATATCAGGCAAAATAATAAAAAACAGATTTACTTACATGGGGCTTCCTCCAGCCCCAGGAAGCTTATGTGTCCCTCACCGCAGCTCCGCTCTCAGAGGGGACCTCAGGGGAGGGACACCTAAGCTTCCGGGGGCTGAAGAAAGCCCAATGTAAATTAATCTGTTTTTTTTTTATTATTTTGCCTGATATTTTCCTTTAAGTCCTCTTTTCCATAGGTAGCAGAACAGCTTTGCTTGTTTAGCAGTTCAGCTTCAAGGCTGCCGGCCAGAAGTGCCATTCGGCTGCAATTACCAGTGATGCTAACAAATTTTCTCCAAAGTCATTTTCGCATGGAAAACACCATTGCGAAAATTAGCTTGTATTTTTGCGCTTTCGTGTTTTTCCTGAAAATGTGTACAAAGTATATTTTCACCACAAAAATGCAGAAAAATTATATTTTTACTGCAGCAATTTTTCATGTAAACACAAAAATTGGTATTTTTACGAAAATGCCCAAATCAACAAAACTTATTTTCGATAGAAATTTTGCTTACAATTCGAATTTCGCAAAAATGAATGCAAAAAAAATATTTGCATTTTTAATCATCACTGGCAATTACATGGAACCAAATTGTAGCGTTCGGTAACAATGTGCCTGTCATGTTTGACATGCGGCGGAGTTACTTGTTGGTAAAAAAGTTTCATGTCATGTCTGAGGACGGCAAGTTGTAACTGCAAGGGTGAGGGGTGTCTGTCCATCACCTGGTCGGTGAAGCAGCTGACAGGGGTTGAACTCACCACCTTTGAATTGTAGGAGGAAAACACGGAGAGCCCAGTATAGTGTAGTATGTAGTATAACCAGGTTATGGAGAGACAAAATGGGGTTGATTCACAAAAGAGTGCTAACTGATAGCACGGCCATGGTATGCAGTTAACATGTGGATATCTGCGCACGAACGTCCGCGTTATCGTGCGGGCATAAGACTTTGTGCGCACGTCACCTCGCTGGTTAACTGCATAGCACGGCCGTGCTATCAGTTAGCACTCTTTTGTGAATCGACCCCAATGTGTGCTGTTATACTCACAAGTGTGGGTTACCTCAAACACAGCCATTGTATAGGCAGGTGGGGAGCATTAGGACCCGACCCCACTCAGGTTAAGTCTGTAAATAGGAAACAAGGGGTAACACCCCTCCACTGAGGGTGGACTCGAGAATTTTGCAAATATAAACCATTTAAAAGAGGAGGTAGTGGTGGATTTACCTGCCCAGTAAGTAGACACCGAATTGGTTGATTTAATAGTGTACAATGAAATGTATTTATACACTGCCCGAATGCAACGCGTTTTGCAGGATTAAACCTGATGAGTCACAACCCACGTGACGAAACGCGTAGGGCGGAGTTTGGAGTACGCACGCTGTTCAACCATGGAGAGCGACGTGGCCTGGGCATGTGCGAGGTGACCGGCGCCGGCGGGCGATGTGGTATTGTGATATGCAAACTGTTAAAGAGTGATTCATGTACGCAGTTTTAACTTGGGGGCCATTGGGTGCCTTATTAAATCAGTTTTATGCGATGAGAAGTCTTTTCATGTTTTTAGGATATACGCAGCAAAGATTTATTGATATGCAGAAGTGAAAGCATTGATTCGGTGAGCAGGGGCACAAAGGGGGTGTGTGATCTCACATGACCTCCTGGTGATTGTTTATATTCCCTCACGCAGTGTGTGTAGGCACAAGGGTGTACTGTTAAGGTAATATTCCACGATGAGGAGGCCTGCTCTGCTGTGCTTTTTGTTTTTAAGGTTCTACAGATTGATTGATTGTGTGTGTGTGTAGCAGATGTAAAACACTGCTGTTGTGAATGCAATACTGTCACAATTTCCTTTGCCTATGTTTGCGTAACATGTGCAGGACTGTGTTGACGTGAATGAAATACTGTCACATTTTCCATGTGTATATGCAGGGCAGTGTCTAGGCTATAGAGCTCCCAGGGTGAGGGTGTAAAAAATGCACCCCTCCCCCGGTAGACTCAGGCACACCATTGTGTTGTGGTAGCCAGAGATGCCACCTAGTATTAGGTAGCCCCCAATACAACCAGCCAGAGGTGGCCTCCTAGTATTAATTAGCCAGATGTAGCCCCTTCACCCTTTATAGGTAGCTACAGGACCCCCCCCCCCCCCCCAAAGAGCCTTCAGTATTAGGTTGCCAGAAGCAGCCTTCCAGTATATGATGCCCACCTCAGTATAGGTAGTCAGGAAGCACACGATGTAGGTAGCCAGAGAATCCTTGTTTAGGTAGCCAGAGGCCCCCATGTAGCCGCAGGGTCTTTGTACAACCAGAAAGCACCACCCATATAGCCAGCAAGCCCCCGTTAAGCCAGATAGCCCCCCTATATCCTGAGATCCTTCCATTAAGCCAGAGAACATCCATATAACCAGAGAGCCCCCCATTAAGTCAGAGCCCCCTATAGCCAGAGAGCCCCCCAGTAAGCCCCCTATTAATCCAGGGACCCCCGTGTTTAGCCAGAGAGCCCCTGATATAGCCAGAAAGCCCCATATATAGCCAGAAAGCTCCCCCATTAAGCCAGAGAGACCCCCATAGCCAGAAAGCCTCCCCTAGCCCCCCCCCACCACCCCCATAACCAATGGGCATTTCCTCCTTTTAGCCAGAGAACCCCCCCCCCCCTTCTTTTTACATAGACAGCGAGGGGTGGGGGGGAGCACTTGTAGAGAGTATGCAGCAGAAGTGATTACGTACCTTTCTGAGATCCACATGCGCTGGCCACATTGCCTTCCTAGTCCTCATCCCGTCTCACTGGTAACAACATCGTCCCTTGCCACAGGGGGCACTGTTACCAGTGAGAAGGGATGAGGACACGATGGCAATGTCACACTCCACCTACTCATAGAAACAGGCATGTGCCTTTTCATGCAGAAGGTGTGCAGCACTGCTGATGTGAATGAAATACTGTCCCTTTTTCCATGTGCTTATGTCTGCATAAGCCTTCTGTACAGAAAATACTAGTGGGAAAACATACACTTTTATACAAAAGGCTAACGATGGCTTCCACTGAAGATTCTGAAGATTAATACCTCTACACTAAACTGTTAGATAACTCACTTCAAGTAATTTTTTGATCCACTTTTTCTAATGCGGAAGCTAAATCCTGCATAATCAACACACATCAGTACAATACTACAATAATTATAGCATTTAAAGACATCAATCCAAACTCCAGTGTTCTACCTGGTAATTAAATCTAATTGACACAGCATGGATGAAAGTGAATCTGGAAGACACACAATCCTACATACTTATCACACCTATTTTGGTAATCTAATTTTGTTTTGCAGAATGACAAATCCCTCGGGCGCTCAGCAAGTCGATCAAGCAACATTTCAAAGGTTTGTGGAACGTTATCTTTTATTCTGCTTGATAAAGTACATTTAGGATTACATACATTATTCTACATTATTTATTGCACATTGTATTCATATCTTGTACAGCACCTGTCAGCTCCAGCTAAGAGTTCTGTTTCATTTTAATGAAGGTGATAGCCTAATATCAAGCCAGTTTGCACACGTCAAGATATTTGCCTGGCACATTGACTTATGACTGGAAATCCCCTGCAGAGGCAATGTCCTTGGTTCAGCTACATTGGGCATATGCAGCATGTGTAGTTGAGCACTGGTGTTCTCTCTTTCTGCCAAAATAGTGTATATCTGCTCCTACAGATGTCTTGTGATCACAGCTGTGGTCAGTTGTCCATGTGTGAGATGCTGCTTAAAGGGACCCTGAGTGGTGGCTAAAAAAAGAAACCTGGACTTACCTGGGGCTTCCTCCAGCCCACTGTAGCCTGCTGGGTCCCCTGGCATCCTCATGGCCCCTTCCGTGGTCCCGCTGTTGGCTCGGGTAATGCGGCGACTTCATGTGAAGTTGCATGTGCACACCCCCAGCACACCCTGCGAGTCATCACATCAGGCGCCGTAAGAGTCCTGTACTTGCGTGGTTCAGTCTTTAGAGAACCACACATGTGCATGACTCTTACGGTCAACGGCGTGATGACATGCAGGGTGCACACCTGGGGTGTACATGCGTAACTTCAACCGAAGTTGTTGCATTACCGGAGCAACCAGTGGGACCGCGGAAGGGGCCGGGAGGATGCCAGTGGACCACGCAGGCTACAGTGGGCTGGAGGAAGCCCCATAAGTCCAGTTTTCTTTTTGCCACCGCTTAGGAGGAAGAAGCAAAAACCTCAGTTTAAAGCAGAATCCCAGGAATCACAATGCAAATGGCCACAGTTGTTGGTAAACTGGTATAACAATAAAATACTATATGGCTGTTTAAAATATGTATGAAGAGGGAAGGCTCTGGATACCACAGAGCCTTCCCAGTGTTCTGTCTGTCCCTTTTCTGTGTTATGGGACTTTTCAGTATTCCTCAGGCGCCCTTTGGAACTACTGGTATCCTCTGTACTTCTGAAGATGAGCTCATCCATAGTGTGCAAGCATGAGCCTAGACTCGCATGTGTGCAGTACGGATGTGCTTGTCTTCGGAAGTACTCAATTACACAAAGAGCTTGATTCACAAAACAGTGCTAACTGTTAGCATGCTGTGAAAAGTGCTTTGCGTGAAATTTCATGTGATAACGGTTATCGCGCGTAAAAATTCGCATTCGCGCGTTAACACAAAATTTTCACGCCTTAACGGTCACGTTCGTGCAATAGATTCTCAAAGTTTGGCGGAAAAAAATTCGCAAATTTTTGCACGCAAAAATTGTTTTTCACTTGTAAACAGTTTTTCATGCACAAAGCCGTGCTAACAGCCGTGCTAACAGTTAGCACCCTTTTGTGAATCAACCCCAATAAAGGAAAAGGGGGAAATTGCCCCAGGGTCTGTAGAGGCCCCCCAGGCATTTCCCAATGCCCTTTTTAAAATTCAATTTTGTCAGCGGTGGCCACCAGGTACTGCATCCACAGTGTCTGTGTGTGGTGGTGGGAGACACTGAGGTAGCAGCAGATAGGGGAGGTAGGAGAACATTTTTAGTTTTATACATTACCTTATTCTGTGGTGCTGTCTTCCGATGGTTGCCATGGTTCCCTTCTGGGCAAAGCGGTGCTCTCCCGGATGTGACACAGGCATGCACACACCTATTACGTCTGTGCATACATACCTGCGAGGAAGGAGGGGCCATGCTGTTGGACGGAGTGTGAAGTCCTGACTCCTGGACAGCTGCATCCTTAGTAAGTGATCAATGCTGCTGATCTTCCTCTGAATCCACTCCATTCCGCTCTGCATGCTGTGGGGTAGGAGGATGGGAGGCAGGGAGAGAGCTGCCTTCCTGCTGGGCCACCCACTACTGGGAATATTGCCGTGGGTGGATCAGACCACTAGGCTAGCTGTTTTCTGGCAACTCCTACAGAGACACCAGGGCTAGCACTTCCATAAAGACAAGGGAGGCAATTGCCCTTTGGCCCCCAACCTCACCCTTAACTCTGATGTACCTTCAGGGCACCTGCACTATAACAGCATTGGTATCTCACCTGTCCTGGTGTCTGCGGCTGGTGCACTGTTCTGCAGTA
This sequence comes from Hyperolius riggenbachi, assembly GCF_040937935.1. NCBI lineage: Eukaryota > Metazoa > Chordata > Amphibia > Anura > Hyperoliidae > Hyperolius > Hyperolius riggenbachi. Next base: position 169,622,845 of record NC_090646.1, read on the forward strand.
CTGAGCAACACGCTTCTACTACATGGCAGTGGTAAAATTGTCCAGTCATCAGCAGATTAAAATTAGATTTGTATACTGACGCTCACTGTCTATGGAAAGATTTTTTTTTTTTTGCCTAGAGATTCTTTGGCGCTTATTCTGTTTTTCTTTTAACCCTTCCTAACTTCATACTAGTAGTATGGTTTACTAACATTTTCAGGACCAGTGGCCACTGGAAAAAAGTGATGCTTGTGTCTATGAAAACTCAATAGAGAAACATGTCATCAGTTTCATCAGGAGTAGGATTTAGAAGGCTCTGGTCACAATCATGTGCTAAAGCAGGAAGTGATCACAGCGAATCACAGCTATGCAAATCTCTCAGCTGATGAAAGTGATCACATGCTTCTCCTACATAAACACAAAAATCACCTCTGGGGAACACAAGTGATTCTTCAGCCTATATTTACTTAAAAATGACTGCTAGTTACCTTTTTTTAGTCAAAAACTACCTCTTCTAAATTGCCAATTGCCTTTAGTTGTCGGAATCTCTTTCCTTTTGTATCCTGCATTATTCCACATCTTAGATTCCATGCCAGAAGGTCCTTTTGTACTTCTGTGTCTTGTTTACAATCTTCACAACACCGCATGTTTGTAATCTACACTCATTACTAATGTATCACATAGTAGCATGTCATCTACTGCTTTATAAATAAAGGATAACCATAATAATTTGATAAACTTTTAAAGACTTTGACTGAAATATATTATAGTGTGGGCTGAAGAACAGTTTGTGAAATAACAAACACATCCATGCACCTGTAGTGTTAATTACTCGAAATAAATACAAATTGTCAGGATGTATTACAAAAAGCTTCAAAAGGTGCATGTACACAACTGCAATAGCGCAATTAATTTTTGCATAAACCTGCACGACCGGTGCCCAATTAAACTGGGCCATTTCCCACGGCCCAAGCTTCTTAGGGGCTGTAGAGGTTACAAGTTTACTGTCAGCACAGTATGTAAATGTAAGGGGCCCAATGTTCATTCTTTCCCATGGCATCATTTAACCTAAAACCGGCTCTGTAAAACTTCGAACGGAATTACTATTTAAAGGGAACTAAGCACCTTTTTTCCCTTGGAATTTCTCCTGGTTTCTATTAGCTATAGATGCTGCCGTGTTCCCCCCCCCCTCCCCTTTCACTGTCCTTATTTGCAGATGTCACAGATGCTATGTTCACACCTTCCCTCTGGATAAACTCTTTGAAGCAGTTGTTCTAATTACCCACCCCCCTCTGTTGATGAAAAATATTGTTTATTTCTTCCAGCAATAAAACTGTTAAATTAGTCCTCCTTAGCTGCCTGAAACCTTTGCGGTTGGGCCAACTGGCTGAAGTAGGCTAATAAATGATTCAAAGTAAAAAGGGAGACCGGGCATTGCAGTACTGACTTTTGGATGATTGATTTGTGCGTTCCGTCGCACTATATGCGTTTTGATGCTAAGGGTCCCTGTTGAAAGGACCCCTGAAGTAAGCTATTGTATACATAATTGCCTTTATGGATCAAAATAAATGTTTGTTTTTGGTAGATTGAAAAGTGACCACTATTTTTTTTCTGCTAATGGTCACATGTACATGGTCTTTTGAGCACTGTGGTGATCTGCAGGGCATTGCAAGGAAGTGTCAAGAGCTAAGGATTTTGTGACATAATAAATTATTCAGACATTATCCCTCCCTTCCTTCCAGAACCTGTATGAGCCAAAACCAATTCCGGGTACAACCCCCCATTTGTACTTGGCAAAATAAATTATTCTGATAAAACCTCTGCTAACTTTTAAAAGTAAAAATAAAAGGTAAAATGGGAAGTTTTTTTTTTTTTTTAATAACAAGACATGTTTTTGGCATACATTTTTACTGTGCTATTGAGACTCAGAATTCAGACTTTCTCTGTGCCTGTAACCTTGGACCACTTTCACATTTCACAGTCTGTCAGTCTGGAGAAAATAAGTGGCCCACCAAAACCTGACATAGATGTATAAGAAATTGACATTACCTTGCAGGAAAATCCATGGGGCTGATTTATTGCAGTGGATGTGTATTCAAGATCAATAAATTGAAACTGTGTTCACTTCAAACAGCTAATCATGTGCTGAGAAGTTCCTGTATTTTTAAACCTCCCTGTACATATAATTGGATGGTGTGTGAATACACCTTCACTTCAACACACATCTTTATTGATAATTATCCCATATGTGACAGCAAGCTGTCCCTACAGTTGGAAGTCCTTTTTAGCCTCCCCCTTCATGGTCCAAGCTTCACAAGATGGTTAGACTTGATGATGTACATACCAAGAATTACACAAAGCATCTTAAAGAATTGACAGGCTGTGATTTAAAGTGAAGTTTTGATGAAAAATATGAATAGATGTGCTCTAGTTTTTAATATTTTTTTTACATATTATCATTAGTTATGTTGTTCTATTCAATTGAAAAGGTTTGTGGCATATACACCTCAAATGCAGGCGTAGTACACGAGTGCTCGCACATGTGCAGAAGATGTTGACCCAATTTCTCTCCTCGGAAGTCTTTTAAGCAGGGATGGTCGTAGTCAGCCATCTTCGCTACGCTGGAACTACGCGTAGTTTTATGCAAATACGCTTCGCCAAACTACGGCTTCAAAATCAAATATTCGCTTTGTATGCATTTCGTAGAATACGCGTTAAAATACGCAATTACGCGTAGTGCGAAGCGTAGTGTATGCAGATGCTTTTGCCTGTATGCTGAAAATTTTACGCATGAATTCCTCTTTAGATGCTTATCCAGGGAACTCTTCTATGCGTACATTCCCCTTTTCGATGCGTAAATTTGTAAGCATACAATCGTACACGGAAAAATAGACGCGAGTAATGCATACGTAGTTCACTACGCAATACACATGTTAACTACGCATAGTTAGCGTAAGCTACGCGTAGCGGTACTTCGCTACGCGTAAATTCGTAAGCGTAGTTCTGCAACTTCACCTACGAACTACGATGCGTAGATGCAAACTACAATGCGTAAATGCGCACTGGCGTAGTTTCTGCTCATCCCTGCTTTTAATGATCTTATGCATTCCTCACATTGAGGTTGAAGGCAAAAGTACCCTGTAAATTCAGAAATATATGTTAACAAAATTGTGTTACAGAAATAAATAATATTGTAACGATTTGTGTCAGCAAGGAACAGAAATCTGATTATTAGGTGATCTGCAGTAGTGTACCTATAATGCAGATATATACCTGATTATATGGTGATCTGCAGAATCACCTATAATACTGGTATATCAGAAGCTGATGTGACAACAAATAGCAATATGTGATTGGTGCAACAGTAGTACTGATAGGTTTAGCTATACCTCACCAGAGGAGCTGGTGGGTACTAACAGTACAGTGCCCCTCACCAGAGTCAAGGGCCCTCTGGTGAGAGTAGAGTGGTCAGACTGATCGGGTTGGCAACAGACAGACAGATGCAGTACAAAATCGGGAGGCAGAGACAGGAAGGTTTAACAGGCAGAGTCGGCAGCAAGATCAGATGGGCAGAGGTACAGAATCACTGAGCAGAAGAGTAGTCAGAACGAGCCAGAGTCATGCACAAATAATAACACAGTAATGAATAATCTTCAAGGCTATCAAACAATTCCTATCTAATGTGAAATCCCCGGTTTCCTCCCGGATCAAAGCACACCGGAACTATCTAAGGGTCTGAGCGCTAACACCAAGTATTCGCAACAGCAGACAAGTTGCGAGTGGTTCAGCTAGGCTTATGAAGCAGAGGAGACCCCTCTGGCACGCCCCCTACTATCAGCCAATGAAGAGCGGCGAGCGTCTCCTCTGACGTCAGCCGACCGGCCGGTCAGCTGACGCGCCTCCTCCCCGCATAAAGATCCTGTCTGTGCACGCGACAAAGCAACCCTATGTGCAGCTGACAGACCCATCCTCGGCGTGCTAGACGCCTGAGGCATGTATAGATTGCTAGGCAGGGAGCTGGAGGCAGCTGCGGTGGTAGCGTTGTTCACCGCGGCTGTCTCTCCGTTTGTTACAGTACCCCCCCCCCCCCCCCCCTTGAGGCGTGGACTCCGGACACGTCCTGCATGGCTTCTCAGGATGAAACTTTTTCCTAAGTTCCTCAGCATGCATGCGATGACCCGGCACCCAAGATCTCTCCTCAGGCCCATACCCCTTCCAATGAACAAGGTACTGTACCGAGTTACGCACCCGCCGAGAATCCAAAATCCGCTCAATCTCATACTCAGGTTCCCCATCAATCATCTGGACGGGGGGGGAGAGGAATCCACATGCACAGCCGGCTTCAACAAAGACACATGGAATAACTTAATACCTCTCATACTGGGTGGTAGTGAAATGACATAAGTGACATTATTAATCTTTTTGGATACAGGGTATGGGCCTATAAATCTCGGGCCCAATTTTTCTGATGGCTGTTTCAGCGCAAGATGTCGGGTAGAAACCCACACCATGTCTCCGGGTACAAAGTCCCACTCTACAGATCGCTTTCTATCAGCCTGCTTCTTCTGGGTCTAAAAGGCCTTTTCCAGGTTCCTTTTGACCATGGTCCAAATCTCCTTAAAAGATCCCTGCCACTCTTCCAAAGCAGGGAAAGGAGAAGATACCACTGCTAATGGAGAGAATTAGGGAGATCTCCCCGTCACCACCTGAAAGGGAGAAAAGCCTGAAGAGGAACTTTTCAGGTTGTTATGCGCAAATTCTGCGAATGGCAAGAACTTTGCCCATTCTAATTGCGCGTCAGCCACATAGCATCTAAGCAACTGCTCTAAAGACTGATTAACCCTCTGTTTGCCCATTGGTCTGTGGGTGGTAGCCGGAGGAAAATGACAGGTTCATTCCAAGATGATGACAAAAGGCTCTCCAGAATTTGGACACAAACTGGACTCCCCTATCTGACACCACATTTTCTGGTATGCCATGTAAGCGGAAAATGTGTTGAATGAAGAGATCCACCAGTTCCTGGGCAGAGGGGAGTCCGTCCAGTGCAATAAAGTGAGCCATTTTGCTGAACCTGTCGACTACCTCCCATATGACTGTTATCCCCTCGGACCTGGGGAGTTCGCCCACAAAGTCCATGGACAAATGGGTCCATGGTTCCTCAGGTACTGGCATTGACTGAAGGGTGCCCACAGGAGCCTGTCTGGATGGCTTATTCCTGGCACAAACTGTACAGTTTCTAACAAACTCCCTACAATCTAGGACCAGTGATGGCCACCACACACACCTAGACAGTAGATCCTGTGTTCTGGCCACCCCAGGATGCCCTGCATTTTTATGTGTATGAAAAAATTGTAAAATTTGCAGACGAAAATGAAGTGGCACAAATAGAACTCCGTCCGGTTTTCCCTCGGCAACATCCTGTTGATAAGGCCCCAAAGTAAGCGACCAATCCTCCCAGGTCTCGGTGGCTGCCACGACAACTTTTTCGAGCAGTATGTTCTCGGGAGTTGGTGGCTGTACTGTCTCGGGCTCAAAACATCTAGACAGGGCATCTGCCTTGACATTTTTACTCCCTGGCTTATACGTAATGATAAATCTGAATCTCGAAAAGAATAATGACCAGCGGGCCTGTCAAGGACTAAGCCTCTTGGCCCCTTCAATATAGTCCAAATTTTTGTGGTCAGTATAGACTGTAATCATATGTTCTGCCCCCTCGAGCCAATGACACCATTCCTCAAACGCGAGTTTAATGGCTAACAGCTCTCGGTTACCGATATCGTAATTTCTCTCCGCGGGAGAAAATTTACGTGAGAAGAAGGCACATGGATGCAATCTGCCCTGGAAACCCGAGTGTTGAGACAGTACAGCCCCTGACCAATTATAAGTGTCAGCTCCTTTTTTGGTGAGGTTAGTGAGAGGTGACACTACAGAATAAAATCCCTTGATACATTTTCTGTAATAATTGGCAAAGCCAAGAAATCTTTGGAGTGCCTTCAGCCCCATGGGCTGTGGCCACTCCAAAACGGCAGCTACTTTTTTGGGGTCTATGGAGAGTCCTGAGGTTGAAATGATATACCCCAAGAAAGGAACTTTCGACACCTCAAAAATACATTTCTCAATTATTGCATATAAAGAATGAGTGAGAAAATCAGTATGTCGTCCAGATATACCAAGACGAATCGTCCCAGGACCTCTCGGAAAATCTCATTGACCAACTCCTGGAAGACGGCAGGAGCGTTACACAACCCGAAGCGCATAACAAGGTACTCGTAGTGCCCGTCAGGTGTGTTAAATGCTGTCTTCCATTCGTCACCCTCCCTTATGCGTACCAGGTTGTATGCCTCTCTTAGATCGAGTTTAGAAAAGACACATGCATCAGTAACCTGGGAGAACAGGTCGTCAATTAACGGGAGTGGGTAACGATTATTTATAGTAATTTTATTCAGTTCTCGATAATCTATGCAGGGGCGAAGCCCACTGTCCTTTTACTGAACAAAAAAGAACCCTGCTCCAGCCGGAGACTTAGGACGGAAAAAAACTTTGGCAAGGTTTTCTTTAATGTAGTCCTGCATAGCGAGTTTTTCTGGAGCGGACAGGTTATACAAATCACCTCTAGGGGGCATACAACCAGGCCTTAAAGAGACACTGAAGCGAAAAAAAAATTATGATATTATGATTTGTATGTGTAGTACAGCTAAGAAATAAAACATTAAGATCAGATACATCAGTCTAATTGTTTCCAGTACAGGAAGAGTTGAGAAACTCCAGTTGTTATCTCTATGCAAACAAGCCATTAAGCTCTCCGACTAAGTTAGTCGTGGAGAGGGCTGTTATCTGACTTTTATTATCTCAACTGTTCCTGGACTATTTACTTTTCCTCTGCCAGAGGAGATGTCATTACTTCATAGACTGCTCTGAAAGAATCATTTTGAATGCTGAGTGTTGTGTAATCTGCACATATTATAGAATAATGCAATGTTAGAAAAAACACTATATACCTGAAAATAAAAGTATGAGAATATTTTCTTTGCTGATAATCTTCTAGTAATTATTCATAGTACACAACCAATTCATTATATCATATATATATTTTTTCGCTTTAGTGTCTCTTTAACTCAATGGGGCAGTCAAAACTTCTGTGTGGGGGGAAATTTGTCCACCGACTTAGGACAAAATACATCAGCAAATTCTGCATATTGTGCAGGTTACTATTCCACCTGAATCCTGGTGGTGCAAACAGCAACTTTCTCCATACAATGATGATGGCAAAAGGAGGACCAGCTAGCAAATGGCCGGAGCTCCAATCTATCTGAGGAGAATGCTTTTGCAGCCACAGCATCCCAAGGATTACAATAGAAGTGCCCATTTTAAGCACAAAATTTTTTATTTGTTCTCTATGCAATACCCCCACATGACATCACAAACCCGGAGTTTGAGAGAGAGGCTGACTCCCTTGAAGTGGAGAGTCATCCACTGCAGTGAGAACAATCTGTCTGTCTAAGGGGAGCAGGGGAATCCCCAATTTCTTAACAAAATCATAATCTATAAAATTGGCGGCTGAACCAGAGTCTATAAATGGCTGGGTAGACCGGACTTGATCTTCCCAGGAAATAGAACAAGGGAGTAGTAACCGATTATCAAGTAGAGGTAACACTGGCTCGCCTAGGGTAGTACCTCTAGCTACTCCTAGGTGGCAGAGTTTTCCGCCTTTTTAGGACAGTTCTGTACTATATGGCCCTTTTCTGTGCAATATAGACAGAGCCCCTCCGACCAGCTCCAATTTTTCTCGACCTTTGACAATTTTGAATGTCCGATCTGCATTGGCTCATCCTGAGGAAGAGAAGGGGTAGGAGAGGTGACGGTAACAGACCTCACAGAGTGTCTACCACGAGCTTGCCTTTGATAATGAATACGGCGATCTATTCTTACTGCAAGTGAGATCGCATCATCAACAGTCTTGGGTTCAGGATGACTTAGCATTACATCGGGGTCGGATAACCTTGATAAGAAACAGTCTAATAAGGCAAACTGTCCCCACCTAGCCGATACTGCCCACCATCTAAACTCTGCAGCATAGGTCTCAGCGGTGTTATGTCCCTGCCTGAGACTTTTAAGTTTCCTCTCGACAGTGACTGCGATATCTGGATCATCGTATATGATAGCCATTGATTTGAAAAAATTCTGAACTGAAGTTAATGCCTAATGACCACTAGGAAGACTGTAAGCCCATGTCTGTGAATCCCCTGATAAAATGTTTTAATGAAGGTTACCCTCTGACTCTCAGTCCCTGATGAAACAGGTCTCATCTCAAAGTAAGAAAGGCAGCGTTTTCTGAAATTCTGAAAATCAGATGTGTGCCCTGAAAACTTTCCCGGCATAGGCATTCTAGGCTCTATAACTGGAGGGGACTGCAATGGTACAGTTGCAGTCTGGAGGGTGCGGACCACCCTAGACAGCTGGGTGATCTGAGTCTGTTAGGTATTGACCAATACGGTTAAATTGTTCACCGCTGTGGTCAAGGCCTCAACCTGGTTACACAGTGCGTCCATAGACATTTTGGTCTGCTGTTCTGTAACGATTTGTGTTAGCAAGGAACAGAATTCTGAATATTAGGTGATCTGCAGTATCACCTATAATGCAGATATATACCTGATTATATGGTGATCTGCAGAATCACCTATAATACCAGTATATCAGAAGCTGATGTGACAACAAATAGCAATATGTGATTGGTGCAACAGTAGTACTGATAGGTTTAGTTATACCTCACCAGAGGAGCTGGTGGGTACTAACAGTACAGCGCCCCTCACCAGAGTCAAGGGCCCTCTGGTGAGAGTAGAGTGGTCAGACTGATCAGGTTGGCAACAGACAGACAGATGCAGTACAAAATCGGAAGGCAGAGACAGGAAGGTTTAAACAGGCAGAGTTGGCAGCAAGATCAGATGGGGCAGAGGTACAGAATCACTGAGCAGAAGAGTAGTCAGAACGAGCCAGAGTCATGCACAAATAATAACACAGTAATGAATAATCTTTAAGGCTATCAAACAATTCCTATCTGGTGTGAAATCCCCGGTTTCCTCCCGGATCAAAGCACACCGGAACTATCTAAGGGTCTGAGCGCTAATTCGCAACAGCAGACAAGTTGCGAGTGATTCAGCTAGGCTTATGATGCAGAGGAGACCCCTCTGGCACGCCCCCTCCTATCAGCCAATGAAGAGCGGCGAGTGTCTCCTCTGATGTCAGCCTACCGGCCGGTCAGCTGACGCGCCTCCTCCCCGCATAAAGGTCCTGTCTGCGCGCGCGTGACAAAGCAACTCTATGTGCAACTGACAGACCCGTCCTCGGCGTGCTAGATGCCTGAGGTACGGATAGATTGCTAGACAGGGAGCTGGAGGCAGCTGCGGTGGTAGCGTTGTTCACCGCAGCTGCCTCTCCAACGTTTGTTACAAATATACAGATATTAAAAATTACAATTATTAATTAAATAAAATACTGTGCATCAAATACAAGAAATAATATAATTCAAATGAAATTCTATGATTCTGCGCAATAATTTTGAGACTGTAAATCCATCTGTTAACGTCTACAAAGACCCAGAATTGGAACTACTCATAAATTGACCTTTACTGCAAAATTTAAAAACTAAGGGCCTTTAGTACTGTACACATAAAAAATAAGATGAGGCCAGATGCGAGTCATATCCTTTCCCGGTGCTGATCAAATATCCATGTATCCTCTTTTTAAGAGCTTCTGAGGCATGGCTTACTGGAGGCCTCACAAACCAGATACTGTAGTAGATCTATGACTTGGGTGGAAACACAACCACAAACAATGGGAAATGTTCTTTCATTAACATAAGATGGGAATTCCTTATGATTTTTGCGAGTATTAATATGTTTATAACATATGTAAATATGAAACCTTTCATTCCAAGTTCGGTTTCATTTGTGAATCTATTAAAGAGGAGCTGTTAGGTATAAGGTCTCAGAGAAAAAAAACACATATATCAGTAGCTAAATATTGGCTGTACTTACACTATATATGCATTTCACTGTCCACGTTTGGATTTCACAGAATTTTTATATAGTATTTGCAGAGAATGATGCTCCTGACGGCTCATGGCAGGTTCCATGTTTGTCTGTCTCCTATGAAGCCAATTGTGTCGTCATGTCCTCCCTGCTTCCTGATGATTCGACTCACAAAAAATGTCCTAATGGACAACACTACTGTGCAGTGAATATTAATTAGCCATGTGACTAGGAACAATAGCGGACTCATGCAGTATACTCTGCCCTGTGATTTTTCAGTGCTGTGAGCTGGACTGCATTACAAGCTACTGTAACTTGAGCCTGTAACTTCTCACTAGCAGCCGAGGGGAGGGCCCCAGAATGTTTTGCAGTATGGTATGCGGCCTCTCGTCCTTTTAAGGGCTTGGGAATAACAGCCTTGCTGTTCAGCACACATCAAAAGTAAGAGAGATTTTTAACTTCAGTATTGCCTTTTTGGCTTCCTTCTAAACTGTTTAACACAGGAGAATAGAAGTTTAAATTAGCTTTTGCAGCCTGACAGTTACTCTTTAAGCTAAGTAATAATCAATCGTTTATATTCAAGGGTCATTTAAAAATAACCTTAGAGCCTTCTGGTAAAAATGACCATGAAAAAGGATCTATCTTACTTATCACTCTATTTATTGAGTTTGGTAATAAACAAAAAAAGTAATAAATCAGTAGAACTAATCCTATTCACTAAACGCTCATCACTATACCTCCAATCAACATCATCTTGTATATTTTCTAAATGAAATCTATCAAATACCTCCTCCTCAAATCTACTAATGACAATCTTAAGTTACAAAAGTTTTATTTTTTTAATTAAAGTACAAAATAGTATACAAAATACTGCTTTGGATTACCCCACATAGCGCAATTAGAGAAAAAGTATAACTAAAAGGGGATGATCTTTGATTATTCTATAAAATCTTTAATCCGATCCTCATCTCTATATTAAGAAATTATACATTATTAACCCATGATGGATGGTGACAACTGCTCACTACAATTATGTACAGTAACTATTCCAATCAATATGCTTACAAAAATTATTCTGTGTAATGTTCCTGATTTTTTTTGTAAAACAAGGTCAAAAGAATTACCCAGTACTGTACCACTGGGCTGTAAAAATAAATGCCATCCATTATAATTGATATACAAAGTGAAAGTTCTCAGGCTCCTTTCCTATAAACAAAGAATATTGTCTGTAAAGCAACTATGAAATATAGGGGAGAGAAAATGATTTTCTAATAGAAGTGCTCTAAAATTGAGCTATAAAAATCGCCCCATCTGAAGCATATTTTGTACCCATGTCAAAGTTCCTCTTTTTTTTTTTTATATTCAATAATTTTTATTAAAAATGTTATAAGAAACAGACATATAGAGCGAACAGGTTCACCTGAGAATTCAGGTAGCAAGAAAATATTGTAACAACAATAACCAAAATCAACCAAGAAAAAAAACACCAACAATTAAGAAGGTAGCATTAAGTTAATGAAATGGTTTGAAAATAGGATATACAATAGTAGATTATGATCAAATGAGAGGCATACGTTATATAACCAGATACCTAGGGTAAAATGGAAGTGATGTACCATAATAGAGTACAGAAAAAACACAAATTAGTAGCAAAAATCCTAGGTATATGTATAAGTAAATCCAGTCATCAGGAAGTGAGCATGGGATACAACATTTATAATAGATGCCGGACAGCTAAAATCCTTTAACTTCAGCCACAAGGTAAAATATAGATCAATATTAATACTAGCCTTGAATATAATAGGGAATGAGACGTTTGTTTCTCTTTTGTAACTGATTCCCTAACCGAACTCAGGTGGTAGGGAGAGAACTTTAATCAAAAAGATCATGTGAAACAAGGCTAATGGTAATCACAATAAAACGTATATTTAGTGTTGTTTTAATTTAACAGGAAAAAAAATTGGGAGTAGATACGGCCCAAGAAAAGCAAGGTAAGGCTCATGAACAACAGAAACCAAAACTTTGTTAGGGAAGAATGTTTATGAGATCGGAAAAAATTAGAATGTTGTGCTTTTGATTCTTGCAAAGAAGGTCTTTTCTATAGTTATATTTGCAATTTCGGAGATAATTACTTGGGAAATCAAGTCTGTAGTTTTCCAATGGCTAATAATTAATTTCTTAGTAGCAAACAAAATGTGAGAAAGTGCGAGCCTATTGGATGACCTGATACAGTCCATATTTAAATGGTGAAGAGCAAGTGCTGGGTCAGGGTGTACTTTGTGACCAAAAGTGGTGCTAAGGAGAAAGAAAACTTGGGCTCATAGACCTGTAATGTGAAGGCAATACCATAAAAGGTGAGGCAGAGTGCCAGTTTCACTGCAGTTCCTCCAGCATAGAGGAGATTGATGCTTATTAAAGGTAGCAAGTTTGCGAAGAGTAAGATACCAGTTACATAGAATATTAAGGGTAGTCTCTAGGTGAGATGTACAATGAGAAGACTTTCTTACACTGGTTAAAGCTTTGTGCACATCTGAAGAGGATATACTTATTTGTAATTCTCTTGTCTCTTGACTAGGCACTAATATGGTTTTGACTAAAATGGTAAGAGGTAGAAGAGTTCAGTTGGGCTAAATGCCAATGGGATATTCCACCTCTAAGACTATTAGGAGTTTTAGTGTAGAGATGGTCCGAACCTCCGCAAACGTTCGCGAACATGCAAACTTTTGCGACCCACAATAGACTTCAAGGGGGAGGCGAACTTTGAAAGCTAGAAACATTTATGCTGGCCACAAAAATGATGGAAAAGATGTTTCAAGGGGTCTACCATCTGAGTTTTTGCATGGAGGAGGAGTGGGATACACACCAAAAGTCCCGGGGAAAAATTTAGATTTGACGCAAAGCAGCGTTTTAAGGGCAGAAATCATATTGCATGCTAAATTAGAGGCCTAAAGTGCTTTAAAACATTTTGCATGTGTATATGTTACGGCCAGAACCCGAAGTTTGGCCACTTTGCGTTCTGGCCGGCCACTTCGGGTTCTGGCCGGTCAATGTGCGAACTGGCCGCTGCGCTGCGGCCAATGTGAGGAATGAAATGATTGCAGTAAAGATTAATGTGTGTTCTGGCCGTCTCGCTGCGGCTAAATGTGTCAAAAATGCGTTCATTCATTTAATGAAATTAAGCCAGCGGCAATGTAGCAAATGAAGCCGCCGGCTTTCTCTCCTCCCCCCTGCCTCTCTCTCTCTCTCCTGGCATCCGGCGGGGACATGCGTGTCCCCCCGGAGTCGTTCGTCGCAGCAGGGAATCCTGCTGTTCGTTTCTGCAGAGCGGGTGCTGGCAGAAGAAATGTCTGCAGCCTCCCCGCTCTGCTGCCCTGGCGCGACGAACGAATCTCGGGGACACGCGTGTCCCCGCCGGCTGACCGAGAGAGAGAGAGAGGCGGGGGGGGGGGGGGAGGAGAGATTAAATGAATGAATGCACTTTTGACACATTTGACACATTTGGCCGCAGCGAGACGGCCAGAACACACATTAATCTTTACTGCAATCATTTCATTCCTCACATTGGCCGCAGCGCAGCAGCCAGTTCGCACATTGGCCGGCCAGAACCCGAAGTGGCCGGCCAGAACGCAAAGTGGACAAACTTCGGGTTCTGGCCGTAACATATACATCAATCAGGGATTGTAATTAGAGTACTGCTTCACACTGACACACCAAACCCACTGTGTAACGCACCGCAAACAGCTGTTTTTATTGTGACGGCCGTGCTGGACTGGTGCGCACCATGGCGACAGTGCAGGCCATGGCGGTTTTCAAGCCCATATGGGTATCCAAGCCCATATGGCCCATATGGACTGAGTGTCCAGCTGATCGAATTTGGTCCGTCCACAATGAAGCAACAACCTTATTATCTATCTTCTTGGGTCAGGTGTGCCAACCCACTCATATAGCCAGCGGTCATTGCTTCATTGTGATATGCAAGCCCCTTCACCGCGGCAAAGTAACGATCACGAAGGAGAATTAACACATGTACATGCCTTTTGTTTTGTTGTTGCAGCTGCAGTGCAGCCAGAAAAATTAGGCAGGCATGTACACGCACCAGAAAAATTATTATAGCGGCCGCCTGTCGTCCTGGACCCTGTTGGTGGTGGTGGAGAAGGCAGTCAAGCGGCCTGCAGGCAGAGATGCTGTGTGGGGAGCGACTTAGTCTTGGGGCAGGCAGTCACACGGCGTGCAGGCAGAGATGCTGTGTGTGGGGATTGACTTAGTCTTCGGGCAGGCCTGAGCGTGCTTTGCAGACCAGGCATCCGTGGTCAGATGGACCCTTGACCCAACGCTGTGTGCCAGAGATGTCACCACTTGCCTTTCAACATCACGGTACAGTTTAGGTATCGCCTTTTTTGAGAAATAATTGCGGCCTGGTATCTTCCACTGTGGTGTGTGGCCTTGCTTTTGTGTGCTGCTTTTCCTCAGGTGGTCATACCATTGCAGTTTGTGCTTTGTAATCATGTGCCTTCGTAAGGTAATTGTCCCTTCACGGGTCTTGGTCTTTCCATGGCTCAATTTTCGGTGGCAGAGAGTACAGATGGCATTGCTCTCATCTTAGGCAGACACACAAAAACATTTCCACACCGCAGAGCCCTGTGATGATGGCACTTTGGTGATGGCTGCCGACGTAGTGTTAAGTGGGGTGCCAGAATCAGGAGGAGGAAGATCTGTCAAGTTTCTGTGCAGAAGCTGTGGAAGATGAGGTTTTCTGTGTTAAATAGTCAACTACGTCCTGACAATATTGGGGGTTGATGGCACGTGCCTTCTTCTGAACACTGTACTTTGGTCGAGGGCCACACGAAATCACGACAGCACGACCTCTAACAGACATTTCAGGTGGTCTGCCTCTGGCTCTGCCTCTTGTTTTGTCCATATTAGGGGGGATGAAGTGAAAGGTATGCACTGACTTGACTAATACAATGTGCAGTCACACAGGTGCAGTGAAAGGTAGCAGTGAGTGGTATTACAATACAATGTGCAGCTGTCACACAGGTGCAGTTAACAGGTATGCACGGACTGGTATACTAAACAGCGTGAGCTCACACAGGTGCAGTGAACAGGTATGCAGGGATTGGTATTACAAATGTGCAGCTGTCACACACAGGTACCGTGAACAGGTGCAATGACTGGTGGTATATTACACTGCTTGCGCTCACGTAGGTGCACTGAACAGGTTACAGGTATGCACTGCAGTGATTGGAATTACAAATGTGCACCTGTCACACATAGGTACCGTGAACAGGTGCAATGACTGGTGGTATTTGCAATGCGTGTGCTCACGTAGGTAGGTAGGTAGGTGCACTGAACAGTGAACAGGTGCAGTGATTAGGATTCCAAATGTGCAGCTGCCTGTCATACACACACACACACACACACACACAGGTACCCTGAACAGGTGCAATGACTGGTGGTATTAACAATGCGTGCGGTCACGCAGGTAAAGGTAGGTAGGTGCACTAAACAGTGAACAGGTGCAGTGATTGGGATTACAAATATGCAGCTGCCTGTCACACACACACAGGTAGTCACTGAATGTGCTGGGCCTGGCAGTGGCACAGTAGGAATTACCAAGGCTGTCTATGCAACACAAGTGTCTGTGGGACACACACACACACACACACACACATAGATCACAAGAACAAGATTAGCTCTTAAAAGAGCTGTTGAGGGGTGCTTTTTTAGCGATAAGAATCAGCAAGGAGCAAGCTAACTAGCCTACAAGAGCCTAACTAAGTTTTTCTAAGCTCTCTTTGCAGCAGCTCTTCTCTAATTACTTTAGGCACACGAGTGAGTCCAATGCCTGACGCTGCCTGCCTTTTATAAGGGGGGGGGGGGGCTCCAGGTGAAATTTAGACCAAGTGTCTACTGTTATTTTGGCCGTGGGGGGCAATATTGTAAAGGGTGAAAACCCCAAAATTGCTGCTGAGAGAATATCATGTAGTGGTTTTCCTGCAATAGATTCTTCAAGGTCGACCCAAGGCTTAGAATGATTGGGTAACCATCAATGTCTACAGTTGTCAAGAATACAAGCAGCGTAGTATCTTTCAAGATCTGGTAAACCAAAACCTGCCAATTTAGTTGGTTTAATGTCAAAGTTCCTCTTTAACAGATAAACAAAACCCACCAGGGTAAATACCTTTAAGTCCAAAACTCTGTAACAGTTATGTTCTGATTTACCTTTTTAAATTCTAAGCTTGTTTAAAAATGACTTTAGTGTTTTCTGTAAAAAAACGACTTGAAAAGAACATCCATTGTAATCTGCCAATGAGACTTTAAATCTTTTTAAAAACCCTACATTGGTCATGGAATTGGGCAATAAATAGACTAATTGGTGAATTGGAGGAATTCATTATATTTTGAAAAGGCCAATACCTATTCTGATCAACATCATTTTGTATAGTCCTGGGAAATTAAATGTAAAGAAATATTTCCTTTCCCAAACGGCTCCAAGAAGTATTTTTTTTTAAATAATTGCTTATATTGAGGATTTAAGCATAGTTCAATAGGTCCACTTTTCAACCTCTGAATAATAGGAATGCACACAATGATACTTCTGGCTATACAAGAATATTAAAGAAAGCTCCCTATTAAAAAGACAGCCAATCCTATATATGTCAGAAATGCACTTAACACTTTAGAAGAGAAGAAAGGAGTAGTTATTAAACCCACTGACAAAGGCGGGTGAATTGTGATCCAGGATAAGAATGATTATTTTAGAACAGAGGAATATTTTATCTGATGAGAAGATGTAGAAAAAACTACAAAGAGGTCCTACAATAAGATCCAAGAGGAATTTAATAGTTTTGCTTGACAGAGGTCGTGTGTGTGCATGTGTAATCTTACATGATAAAGAAAGAGAGTATTTATTTCCCTAGGCAATTAGGCTGGCCACTATAAATGGATATATTAAAGGGAAGGTTCAGGGAATCTGCAAAAAAAATAAAAATCCATATCCACTTACCTGGGGCTTCCTCCAGCCCGTGGCAGGCAGGAGGTGCCCCCGCCGCCGCTTCGTAGGCTTCCGGTGGTCTCCGGTGGCCGACCCGACCTGGCCAGGCCCGGCTGCCAGGTCGGGCTCTTCTGCTCTCCAATCTGCGCCTCACGGGGGCGCACTGACGTCATCGGACGTCCTCCAGGCTGATCTGCGCAGGCGCAGTAGTTCTGTGCCTGCGCAGTACATCCAGGAGGACGTCCGATGACGTCAGCGTGCCCGCGTGGGACGCAGGAGAGCCCGTCGTTGGAGTGCAGAAGAGCCCGACCTGGCAGCCGGCCTGGCCAGGTCGGGTCGGCCACCGGGAGCCTGCGGAGCGGCGGCGAGGGCACCTCCTGCCTGCGACGGGCTGGAGGAAGCCCCAGATAAGTGGATATGGATATTTTTTTTTCAGACTCCCTGAACCTTCCCTTCAACAATGTACCTAACAATCAACTTAGAAGTAGTATCTGCAGATTCCGACAGGTGAAGTCCAAAAGTTGTATTAGGCAACAGCAAGACGAGATAAAATAGCTGACACGTGGAACAATTCCCTCTTGTCCTGATAAATTCCCCTATAGGTAATCCCTTGATAGTAAAACTGGGGTGGCAACTGGAAGTTTGCAAAACTGAGTTCCCTGCACATGGTTTTTTGTAGGTCCTGGAGTAAATCTTACCAGTATCAGGGGAACCAGTCAATGTGAGGTCCAAGAAGTTAATCTGTGGTGGATGTATAGAGTATGTGAAGGACAGATTCAGGTCATTATCATTCAGGTACCAGATGGTTTGAACGCTAGGGGGATCTGAACTTGATTTACCGATAAAGCTCTCTTTTTATTTGCATTCTTTTTTAACCACTTAACATCTCAGTCGTTTTCAGCTTATGCATCCGAGCAATGTTCACCTCCCATTCATTAGCCTATAACTTTATCACTACTTATCACAATGAACTGATCTATATCTTGTTTTTTCCGCCACCAATTAGGCTTTCTTTGGGGGGTACATTTTGCTAAGAGCCACATTACTGTAAATGCATTTTAACAGGAAGAATAAGAAAAAAAATGAAAAAATTCATTATTTGTCAGTTTTCGGCCATTATAGTTTTAAAATAATACATGCCTCCATAATTAAAACCCACGTATTGTTATTGCCCATTTGTCACGGTTATTTCACCATTTAAATTATGTCCCTATCACAATGTATCGCGACAATATTTTATTTGGAAATAAAAGAGCATTTTTTCCGTTTTGCATACATCACTATTTACAAGCTTATAAAAAAAAAATAGAGAGAAATATTTCATCTTTACATAGATATTTAAAAAGTTTAGACCCTTAGGTAAATATTTATGTTTTTTTTTTTATAGTAATGTTTTTTTTGTTTGTTTTTATTAAACATTTTATGTGGGCATTTTTGGGAGGGTGGGATATAAAAGTGTTTTATTTGGGGAAATATTGGTGTATTGTAATGTTTTTGGGCATTTACTTGTAGTTTTACTTTTTGGCCACAAGATGGCAATCTCGATATTTTTTACATGACGTCACTCTAAGCGTACAATGTACGCTTAGAGGGACACAGCTTCAGAAAGAGCGAAGCTTCCGAGAGAAGCTGTCGCTTTTTCAGCGGGGGAGAGGAATCAATGATCGGGCTCCATAGCCCGATAAATTGATTCCGTGGCTACCGACTCCGCGGCCGGGAGTGCGCGTGCATGCGCGCGATCGGCCGCGGGAGCGCGCCTGTCCTCCTTGACGTTTTTTATACGTCAAGGAGGACAAAGTGGTTAATGTAGTGTAATAAATTGTTTTAATGCTGATCTACTTTTTGCACTCTATATGATATATAGCAGTGGTTCCCAACCTTTTCCGGCCCGGGGAACACTTTCTGACCATATTTTTCTCCGGGGAACGGCGGGGGGGCGCGCGGGTGTTTGCGCGACCTAGTGGACAGTGCCGTGTGTAGCAGGCTATGGGGGGGGGCTGGGGTGCGGCTGCATAGCTAGCATAGTTGCCCCAGTATAGGGAGTTTAGTTGCCCCAGTATGGTTAGTATAGTTACCCCAGTATAGCTAGTATAGTCCCAGTATGGATAGGTAGTGCCCCAGTATAGGTAGGTAGTGCCCGGTAAAGCTACTATAGTGCCCAGATAGCTAGTATAGTGCCCAGATAGCTAGTATGGTACCCAGTATAGTGCCCAGCATAGCTAGCATAGTGGCCAGTATAGGTAGGTAGTGCCCCAGTATAGCTAGTATAGTTGCCCCCAGTGTAGCTAGTTTAGTTGCCCCCAGTGTAGCTAGTTTAGTTGCCCCCAGTATAGCTAGTTTAATTACCCCCAGTATAGCTAGTTTAATTGCCCCCAGTATAGCTAGTTTAGTTGCCCCCAGTGTAGCTAGTGTAGTTGCCCCCAGTGTAGCTAGTTTAGTTGCCCCTAGTATAGCTAGTTTAATTGCCCCCAGTATAGCTAGTTTAGTTGCCCCCAGTATAGCTAGTACAGTTGCCCCCAGTATAGATGCCCAGGAGGGGGAAAGCAGCGCTAGAAGGAGGGGCAGTGGAGGCAGCGGTGGGGAGGGGGGAAATATCCCCCCCCCCCCTCACCTGGGACCCCTCCTTCTGCCTCTCTCCCCCTCCATTTATCGGTGGCAAGTGCGGGGCGGCTCGGCGGCGGGGAGACATGCGCAGACTTACCACTTCTGCGTTCCAAGCGCCGGCAGCGTCATGTCGTCAGATCTCCGCCTTCAATGCCGCCCACTGTGCTTCCTGATTAGCGGAAGCACAGTGGGCGGCATTGAAGGCGGAGATCTGACGACATGACGCTGCCGGCGCTTGGAACGCGGAAGTGGTGAGTAATTCTCCGCGTGCCTCCCCGCCGCCGACCCCGCACTTGCCACCCATAAATGGAGGGGGAGAGAGGCAGAAGGAGGGGTCCCAGGTGAGGGAGGGGGGGATATTTCCCCCCTCCCCACCGCTGCCTCCACTGCCCCTCCTTCTAGCGCTGCTTTCCCCCTCCTGCGTTCTACATACAGTAGGAACGCACGGCACACCAGGCACAGCGGTTGGGAAACGCTGATATATAGTATATGGAGGCTGCCATATTTCCTTTGAAGCAATACCAGTTGCCTGGCAGCCCTGCTGATCTATTTGGCTGCAGTAGTGTCTGAATTCTACCAGAATCAAGCAAGCAGATCTGACAATAATGGCAGAAACGCCGGTTCTGCTGCATGCTTGTCCAGGGTTTATGGCTAAAAGTCTTAGAGGCGGAGCACCAGCAGGATAGCCAGGCAACTGATATTGCTTAAAAGGAAATAAATATGGCAGCCTCCATAGCCCTCTCATTTCAGGTTCCCTTTAAGAGCATAACCAGCTTTGTGAAAGACACCTATAATGGGCGTGTCTTAGCATATAAAATTGTGAGCAGATGTCTGTAATGTTGGGCTATAAGTAAGGACATTGCTGTTTAAAACATGTCAGCCAATTTATCTTGTCTTGTTGTTGCCTAATAAAACCTTTGGACTTCACCTGTTGGTTGAAGTTGATCCTTCACTAAAATTGGGTTTCCGGCACCTCATGATGTGGTGAGCGAGTGCAGCATTCTCCATCCACAGTTTAAATATTTTGTTGAACAATCAGAGGTCATCATTAGTAGATTTGAGTAGAAGGATTATGATCTCATTTAGAAATTATGGGCCAGATTCAATTATTATTATTTAGTATTTATATAACGCTGACATCTTTCACAGCGCTGTACAGGGTATATTGTAGTCACTTAACGGTCCCTCAGAGATGCTCACAATCTAATCCCTACCATAGTCATATGACAATGTATGTATCATATAGTGTGTGTATTGTAGTCTAGGGCCAATTTAGGGGGAAGCCAATTACCTTCTCTGTATGTAAAATAAACTGAGTAGAGTTGCTGTGCGAGGGGATCACATCTGGCCCTATATTGCTTTGAGGAAAAATTGATGAGCTTTAAAGTTTATCTGTAGGGAAAAAAGTGCTTCAAAGGGGTACTCACCTCAATAGAGCAAAGCTTCTAAAAAACCCAGAGGCTTCCCCTGTCCTTGTGCACCAGGCCATTCCAGCACTGCATTCTCTAAAAGTCCATCAACAACATGGGCTTTATTTGTTGGCGTCACAGACTGGCATATTCTATCTGGTGAACTCCAGATCATATGTATACCATGTGCCTCTGAGGAAGCGGCTTCTAGCCATGAAAAACATGTCAAGCTGCGTTGTTAAATTGGAAATATGCTTTGTGCACCTCATCCATTACCTGTATTGAATGGAAAAGGAAGAAAAAAGAATGAGTGATGTCACTATTTGTGACAGTGTTAAATTGACTCCAAAAAGCCCCAATATGTAAAAGTAGAGCGGACTAGACCCAAATGGAGATAGAACATGTGTTTAAGCAGAACCTTTAACCGAATGGAGTCTGGAAAATGCGCAAGCAAAGGATTCTGCAGCCCCACATAAATAAATGTAGCTCTTTATTAAAGAGGAACTCAGTACAATAATGTAATGAACAAGTGCTTAATATGTACAATAATTATGTGTAAATGATTTAGTTAGTGTTTGCCCATTGTAAAATCTTTCCTCTCCCTGGTTTACATTTTGACTTTTATCACATGGTGACATTTTTACTGCTGGCAGGTGATGTCAGTGGAAGTAGCTGCTGCTTGCTTTTTTGGCAGTTGAAAACAGCTGTTATTTCCCACAATGCAACAAGGCTCTGACAGTGTGATGTCAGCACCATGGTCCTGACATCACACTGTGGGAGGGGATTCTACACAATATTAGCCATACAGAGCCCCCAGATGATCCGTTTGAGAAAATGAAAAGATTTCTCATGGGAAAGAGGGTATCGGCTAGTGATGCTCAAATACCCCTTTTCAAAATTCGAGTTTGGTCGAATTCGAATAGTAAATTATTCGAGGTCAGTCGAATATTCGAGTCGAATAAATTTTACTATTCGATTCGACCTCGGACTTCGAGCTCACTATTCGAGTCGGTATTCGAGCTCATTATTCGAGCTGACTATTCGAATTGGCCTTAAATAGCTTCCTACACTTGTTTTGAGGGTGAATGATGCAAGAAACATCTTTTTTTCCAAGTAACAACAGCAAGTGATTATGTGGGGATGTTCCTTTAAAAAAAAAAAGGTGAAAAGAGAAGTTGTGTCCAGAATTTTGTTCAGTACTGTATATACTTCTTCTTCTTCTTCTTCTTCTTTATCTTCTATATCTTCTTCTTCTTCTTCTATATCTTCTTCTATATCTTCTTCTTCTTCTTTTATATTGTCTTCTTCTTCTTCTTCTTCTTCTTCATCTTCTTCATCATCATCTTCTTCTTCTTCATCTTCTTTTTCTTCATCTTCTTCATCTTCTTCTTCTTCATCTTCTTCTTCTTCATCTTCTTCTTCATCTTCTTCATCTTCTTCTTCATCTTCTTCATCTTCTTCTTCATCTTCTTCATCTTCTTCTTCTTCATCTTCTTCTTCTTCTCCTTCTTCATCTTCTTCTTCTTCATCTTCTTCTTCTTCATCTTCTTCATCTTCTTCTTCATCTTCTTCATCTTCTTCTTCATCTTCTTCATCTTCTTCATCTTCTTCTTCATCTTCTTCATCTTCTTCTTCATCTTCTTCATCTTCTTCATCTTCTTCTTCATCTTCTTCATCTTCATCTTCTTCTTCTTCTTCTTCTTCTCCTCCTTCTTCTTCTTCATCTTCTTCATCTTCTTCTATATCGTCTTCTTCTTCACTTATTTCTCTTTTCAATTTTTTTTTTAAAGAAATGCAGCTATTTTTGAGCGTAACAAATAGCTGGTGGTGCACGCATGTTGGAAGCGCCATTGTATGTGTTCCCTGGCAGTGGAAACACACAGACAGCAGGAGGTAAATTCAGCAGCAGGAGGAGGAGGATGAGTGTGTGGCAGCAGGCAGTCAATGAGGCAGGCAGCGTGACATAATAGCCCTGGTACCTAGCGGTGATACCAGGGCTGTAAATAAACACAGCAGGCAGGAGGTCCCAGACAGCGGTCGTGCAGCCCACATTGTGTCCAATACACAACTGGGACAACACAGTTTTCAACCCGGGCACCTCAGAAAAATTAAACCTTTTTTTTTTGTAATGGTTTTGTAGTTTTGGTTTTACAACCAATTACACAGATATAGCTATTTTTTGACGTAATAGCTGGTGGCAGAGTGGCAGCAGAAGGTAAATCTGTGTACCCTGGCGTTGGGAAACACAGACAGACAGCAGCAGCAGCAGGAGGAATGGAGGAGTAATTATGTGTGCAGCTATTGTTTGACGTAATAGCTGGTGGCAGACTGGCAGCAGAAGGTAATTCTGTGTACCCTGGCAGTGGGAAACACAGACAGACAGCAGCAGCAGGAGGAATGGAGGAGTAGTGTGAGTGTGGCAGCAGGCAGGCAGCGTGACATAATAGCCCTGGTACCTAGCGGTGATACCAGGCCGTAAATAAACACAACAGGAGGTCCCAGACAGCGGTCGTGCAGCCCACATCGTGTCCAATACACAACTGGGACAACACAGTTTTCAACCCGGGCACCTCAGAAAAATTAAACCTTTTTTTTTATGGTTTTTTGGTTTTGTTTGTAAAACAAATTACACAGATATATAGCTATTGTTTGACGTAATAGCTGGTGGCAGAGTGGCAGCAGAATGTAATTCTGTGTACCCTGGCAGTGGGAAACACAGACCGACAGCAGCAGCAGCAGGAGGAATGGAGGAGTAATGTGAGCAGCTATTGTTTGACGTAATAGCTGGTGGCAGTGTGGCAGCAGAAGGTAATTCTGTGTACCCTGGCAGTGGGAAACACAGACAGACAGCAGCAGCAGGAGGAATGGAGGAGTAGTGTGAGTGTGGCAGCAGGCAGGCAGCGTAACATAATAGCCCTGGTACCTAGCGGTGATACCAGGCCGTAAATGAACACAACAGGAGGTCCCAGACAGCGGTCGTGCAGCCCACATCGTGTCCAATACACAACTGGGACAACACAGTTTTCAACCCGGGCACCTCAGAAAAATTAAACCTTTTTTTTTTTTAATGGTTTTTTGGTTTTGTTTGTAAAACAAATTACACAGATATATAGCTATTGTTTGACGTAATAGCTGGTGGCAGAGTGGCAGCAGAAGGTAAATCTGTGTACCCTGGCAGTGGGAAACACAGACAGACAGCAGAAGGGCAGTACACAGCAGCCCACTGTAGGTGTAAAATGTGTGGCTGCAGGCGACGTAATAGTCAAAGTGAACCAGGCTGGCTTAGTGAGCAGGAGCCAGGAGGTGGTAAAGGGTGGTAAGGCACATTAACGATGGTTCTTAGCCAGTTCATGTCCCCCTCTCGCCGACAACAGGGGCCAGGAACTCGCCTTCCACCCACGCCTGGTTCATCTTGAGAAACGTCAGTCTGTCCACAGACTTGTGAGACAGACGTGAGCGTTTCTCGGTGACCACACCACCAGCTGCACTGAAGCAGCGCTCGGACAGCACGCTGGAAGGGGGGCAGGACAGCACTTCCAGGGCGTACTGCGCCAGCTCGCTCCAGATCTCCAGGCGCTTGACCCAATACTCCATGGGATCAACAGGGGCATCGCTGTCAAGCCCGCTGTAGGACCCCATGTAGTCAGCCACCATGCGGGTCAGGCGCTGGCTGTGACCGGTGGAGGATGCTGCTGCATGCACCTCCTCTCTAGTCACTGCTGCCGGAGCCTCTACAGTCCTGTAGAGCTCGTGGCTGAGAGACAGCAGGTCTGTGGGGCGCTTGCTGCTGGATGCAGGCACCTACTGCTGCCTCTGTGCTGGCTGCTGGACAGTGGGGGTGGAAGGCTGGGGGAAGGCTTCCTCCAAGCGCTCAACAAGGGCCTGCTGCAAGCTGCTTATTTGTTGCGCTGGGTCTCCTCCTGCAGGCGGCAGGAACTGGCTCAACTTCCCCTTGAGGCGTGGGTCCAACATCATGCTGATCCAGATGTCCTCCCTCTGCTTCATCTGGATCACCCTGGGGTCCCTGCGCAGGCACGTCAGCATGTGCGCTGCCATTGGGAAGAGGCGGGCCACGTCTGCTGGCACATCGACGGCAGTGCTGCTGTCCTCATCCTCCTCCTCTGCCTCGTCAGCCTCATCCTCTCTCCACCCCCGCACCAACTCAGCTGCACTGTGCTGCTCCCCCTCATCAGCAGCAAGGTCAGGGACCTCCACCAAGTCCTCCTCCTCCTCCCCCTCAGAGGTGGACTGTGCAGCTGCTTGCCGCTCCCGCTGGTCCAAGGCTGCCGCTCCCTGTTCCAGCAAAGCATCGAGGGCCCTGTTCAGCAGACAAACCAGGGGCACCCACTCGCAGACCATAGCATGGTCCCTGCTCACCATGTTAGTGGCCTGCAGAAAGGGAGCCAGCACTAAGCACACCTGCTGCATGTGCCTCCAGTCATCATCGGGGACGATGGACGGGATGTTGCTGGTCTTGTCCCTTCTCTGAGCGGCGGAAACAGTGGCCAGGGCAAGGTACTGTTTGACAGCGCGCTTCTGTTCAACCAGACGCTCCAACATCGCCAGGGTGGAGTTCCAGCGAGTCGGAACGTCAAGGATCAGCCGATGGCGTGGCAGATCCAGCTCCTTTTGCACGTCTTCCAGGCTCGCACAGGCTGCAGCCGAGCGCCGGAAGTGACGCACAACGTTCCTTGCCGTTTCCAGCAGTTCGCCCATCCCCTGGTAGGTGCGCAAGAACTTCTGCACCACCAGGTTCAGCACGTGGGCAAGACAGGGGATGTGGGTCAGGTTTCCCCTGTCTATTGCGGCAACCAGATTGGCCCCATTGTCGGCCACCACCTCTCCGACTTTGAGGCCTCTGGGGGTCAGCCAAATCCTCTCCTGCTCCTGGAGTTTGGCCAACACATGGGTTGCCGTCAGCTTGGTCTTCCCAAGGCTGACCAAGTGCAGCAGCGCTTGGCAGTGGCGGGCCTTCACGCTGCTGCTGAGGCGGGGGGTTTGGCCAGGTGTGCCGGAGGATGGCAGAGGATCGGAGGAACCTGCTGCAGTTCCCCTGACCCTGCGGGGTGGCACCACCCACTGTGTTGCTGCTGCTGCTGTGCCCGCTGCTGCTCTCCCATCCTCACCCCCTTCCACCAAGCTGACCCAGTGGACAGTGAAGGACAGGTAGCGGCCTGTCCCGAAGCGGCTGCTCCAGGAGTCCATGGTGACGTGGACCCTTTCACCAACCGCGTGCTCCAGCCCTCGCTCCACATTGGCCATCACAAAGCGGTGCAGTGCAGGAATGGCCTTGCGGGCAAAGAAGTGTCTGCTGGGGAGCTGCCAGTCTGGGGCTGCGCAAGCAAGCAGCGCACGAATGTCGCTCCCCTCCTGCACGAGCGTGTACGGCAGGAGTTGGGAGCACATGGCCCGTGCCAACAAGCCGTTCAGCTGCCGCAGGCGACGGCTGCTGGGAGGCAGAGCCCTAACCACCCCCTGGAAGGACTTGCTCAAAAGGCTCTGGCGTGGCCTTTTGCTGGCACGGGAATCAGCAGACACAGCGGAGGAGGCCACTGAGGACTGGCTGCCAGAACAGGCCTCAGTGTCGGCGGCAGGAGTTGCAGAGGGGGGAGGAGCAGTGCGTTTCCGCACTCCTGCTGGTGCTGCTGGAGGAGCAGGAGGGCGGGTGGCTGCTGTTGCTGCTGCTGCTGCAGCTGAAGGCTGTGCAGTGATGGGTGTGGTGCCACTGCCAGCACCAGATGCCTTCAGCCTCTGGAACTCCTCATGCTGGTGGAAATGTTTCGCAGCAAGGTGGTTGATGAGCAAGCTGGTGCTGAACTTTAAGGGGTCTGCACCTCTGCTCAACTTCCGCTGACAGTGGTTGCAAGTGGCGTACTTGCTGTACACAGTGGGCATGGTGAAAAATCGCCAGATTGGTGACAGAAACATCCCCCTACGGCATGGAAGCGCTGCTGCCGCCTGTCTCCCTGTGGTGGTTGGGGGGGGGGGCTTGGGTGCGGCTGGTGGTGGTACTGGCAGATGCTGCTGCTGCTGAGCCTGAGACACCAGCAGGCTGTGGGACCTGCCTACTGCTGCCAATGCTTGCAATGATGCGCCTCCTTGCAAGGCCCACAAGCGCATCCTCCTCCTCCTCCTCAGAGCTGCTGAGGACGACATCCCCTGGAGGTGGTGGCACCCAGTCTCTGTCTGTCACCGGGTCATCATCATCCTCCCCCTCCTGAAACATGTCCTGCTGGGATGATGACCCCCCAAACTCCTCTCCTGATGCATGGATGGGCTGCTTGACTGTCGCCACAGTCTTGCTGTCCAATCCCTCATCCCCCAAAGTGCCCATCAGCATCTCCTCCTCCAAATCGCCAACAACAGCAGACAATACCCTGATGGTGCCTGGGGTAAAAATACTGCTGAGTGACAGGTCGCCAACTTGTGACGGTGAACTGGCCTCCTCCCCAGACCCTGCTGGGCGGCTGCTGCGAACAGGGGTGGTGGTGGTGAGGGTGGAGGCCTCGGATGCAGAGCTGATGGCGGGCTGCTCATCCTCCGTCATGAGTTGCACCACAGTGTCTGCATGCTTTTCCTCAATGGGACGTTTCCGACCCGGCTGGAGGAAAATCGGAGCAGGTGCTACACGCTGCTGCTGTGTCTCTGCAGCGTGAGTTGCAGATGCTCCTGCTGGGCGGCGCCCAAGGCGTCCACGGCCAGTGGCTATGGGAGGAATGTTAGCCACTGACGCTGCTGCTGCTGCGGAACTGTGCATGGTGGCGCGGCCGCGGCCTGCCACAATGCTGCTCCCTCTCCTCCTGATTCCCTTGCTGCCCTTCCCCTTGCCCAAACCGCGCTGGCTGCCACTTCCAGACATCTTCGATGTTTTGGGCGTAAAGACAAAAGTTTTTTAAAAGGGCGGGTTAAAAGTGGGGTACTTTAATGGAGTGGGTTGGTGGGTGAGGTGACTGAGTGAGTGTCCCTAGTACAGTAAGTAAGTAGTAACAGTCAGGAAGTACAACTAGAAGTTACAATAATCAGTAGTAATCACAAATAAATTTAGTGTGTGTACACTACAGACAGTGAGTGCACGCACGCGCAAACACGCGCAGGAGCTAGCATATGAACAGTGACTGAGTAAGTGTCCCTACTACAGTAAGTAAGTAGTAAGAGTCAGGAAGTACAACTAGAAATTACAATAATCAATCAGTAATCAGAAGGTAATAGAGTGTGTGTAGTGTGTACACACTACACAGACAGTGAGTGCACACACACACGCAGGAGCTAGCCTATGAACAGTGACTGAGTGTCCTAGACTCCTATAGTACAGTAAGAGTAAGTAGTAACAGTAAGTACAACTAATTACAATAATCAATCAGTAATCAGAAGGAAATAGAGTGTGTGTGTACAGTACACAGACAGTGAGTGCACACACGCAGGAGCTAGTAGCCTATGAACAGTGACTGAGTGTCCTAGACTCCTATAGTACAGTAAGAGTAAGTAGTAACAGTAAGTACAACTAATTACAATAATCAATCAGTAATCAGAAGGAAATAGAGTGTGTGTGTACACTACAGTACACAGACAGTGAGTGAGTGCACACACGCAGGAGCTAGTAGCCTATGAACAGTGACTGAGTGTCCTAGACTCCTATAGTACAGTAAGAGTAAGTAGTAACAGTAAGTACAACTAATTACAATAATCAATCAGTAATCAGAAGGAAATAGAGTGTGTGTGTGTACAAGACAGTGAGTGCACACACGCAGGAGCTAGTAGCCTTAGCCTTAGCCTATGAACAGTGACAGTGAGTGTCCTAGTACAGTATAACTACAATACTAAATACAGAATCAATCAGTAGTAAAGGACAGCAGAAATACTGGTATAGATGAGAGAAATATACTAACAGAGGACAGGAGAGAACAGCTGCCCACACAGGCAGGCCCTGAGGCCTAAAGCTGTAAGCTTGCCTGCAGCAGCTGTCTCTGTCTATGTAACACAAAAGCTACTAACTAAAATACAATGTCTATCTAACTAACAACAATATAGGTGTGTATAGGAGGTGTATGTGAGCAAAAACGCTAGGTAAATGACCACAATAGAGCTCTTGCTAAGCCAAAGCACAAAGGAGCAACTCTCTCTCTATGCAAGTCTCAGGCAAGGACGGAGAAACCTAACATGGCGGCCGCTATTTATAGGGTAGGGGCTGGCCAGGGTCCCCCTCTGTGATTGGCTGCCGTCAGAGGGCCTGGGAGCCCTCTGATTGGCTCTAAGGACATCAATCTGGGCTATGACGCTATTCGAGCTCGGTACCCGAGCTCGAATAGCGCCGTTTGCTCGAATAGCTCGAATAGTGAATGGGCTATTCGCGTTTACTCGAATAGCCCATTCGAATAGCTGCAGCTATTCGGAGCTCGAATACCGAGCTCGAATAGCTGAAAAAGAGCTCGAATATTCGAGCTACTCGAATATTCGAGCTCTGCTGAGCACCACTGGTATCGGCTACTAATTGGGATGCAGTTCAATCCTTGGTCATGGTTTCTGTTTAATAGAGATGGCGCAAACGCTTTGTCGGCGAGCAGTATTCACCGAAGATCGGATAACATGGCGCTATTCGACCCGCCCCCATACATCATTATTGGGCTAAATGTTTAACCCCCTACATCACAGTCTGCAGGCACATGGCAGCCAATCAGCCTGCACTCCCTCACGTACCCCCCTGCCCCCTATAAAAAGACACTCACGCCAGCTATGCTCCAGTCAGTCTTTGGCTGGAATAGTGAGAGGAAGGGAGAGACAATGCTGAAGATTGCTCGCTGGCTGACTTGCTATAAAAGCACCCCCAACAGCCCTTCTGAGAACTACTTCATCCTTCTACTGGTTTTTTTTTTGTGTGTGCGACACTCCACTGGCCAGTGGCACCCACCCACACATTATTATTAATGTGGCACATTATTATCATTGTGTGCCACATTACACAAGCACACTAGCGCTCAAGGGCGTCTGTTATCACTGTATTGTGTTTGCACTGTTGCATAGCTCTCTGTGTCTGTGTGATACTCCACAGACAGTACATTGTCACTAATGCACAGGTGTGGCCCCTTCTAGTGTGATATAATTGTCGCAGAGTCAGGACAAGGTCCTCCAGCACCCAAGGCTGAGACACCAAAGTGTGCCCCTCCATCCCTCCCACCCCAGCCACCACACACTGATTGCTATTAGACCAAGAGGCGCCCCAGGGCCCCCAACACCTTAATCTCTAGTTATCTGGCTTGCAGTCACTGCAATGTATCCCCTTTTCCTATTTCTCTCTGCTTCAAACATAATAGGGGAATGTTAGCTGAGTGAGTTTTGCGCCCCTCCTACACTGCGCCCTGAGGCTGGAGCCTCTGTTGCCTCTGCCTCGGCCCAGTAATTGTGTGTCACATCCCACATTACACAAGCAGCAGACTACCACTGCAGCAGGGCCTCTGTTATCACTGTATGGTGTTTGCACTATTGCATAGCTCTGTGTCTGTGTGATACTCCGCAGACAGAACACTGTCATTGAGGGGCTGGGGAGGAGGAGACCTTTTGTGACCTCAGTGAGGAAGAGGAGCTGGCTAGCTTGGCATTCATCCTTGTTCAAATGGGGTCTTTCATTCTGTCCTGCATATTGAGGGACCCCCGAATAAAAAGACTCAAGGCGAATGACCTGTACTGGGTGGCAACACTACTGGACCCTCGTTATAAGCACAAAGTGGTGGAACAATTACGGAGGTCTCACCACTTTTAAACCCTTAGCTCCTCTTGATGTTTGTATGCCCCTCTTAGTAAGCATACTGTGATGCCCAAGCCCGGTTGAGTGGGATACTCAACACCTTAACTGTTGTTGTTGTTATAACACAAAAAAAAAATCGAAAATAAAAAATTTCAAGCTAAATCAGTTTTGGAAGAGATCTAGAGCATGATCCCTGGGCAGAACAATAAAAGCAAGAGGGAAGGCTATTCAAAGCAAGGTAATTGTGTGGGTGAAGGCCAAAAAAATGCAGGTTTTTCCCAACACTTAAAGAAAGAAGAGCTTATCACACAGCTGAATGGAAGGCTCATGGTGAAGGAACTGCCCGGACAGAAAAGCCAGCTTGTGGGCATATTTGCAGGGTGCTGGCACTCGGATGGTCCCAGGCCAGTTCCAGTACATGGGGCACAATTTGAAAGTCAACCTTTGTAGATGGCCAGGGCTGAGGTGTGCAGTGTTCATCATTACACATATATAGTGAGTGGGAATGCCACATCCTTGCCTGACATGGTGGGAGAGCAGGAAGAAATCCATCCAGTCGCAGTTGGTGACAGTGTGGGCCACGACGGTACCGGGAGCAGGAATAACAAATTCTCTGGACGCGGAGCAGTACAGATTGGTGCTGATCCTTTTCTGCACCACGATGACAATAATGCGAAGAGAATCCTTTTCAAAAGTACCCAAGCAGGTCTGTGACTGCGGGATCTCATAATTCTGCATTGTGCTGAGCTGTCCACCTGACACTCCATCTCGGTAGACCACAATCTCCTCTGGCAGCGCATGATTTACCTCATAGTATTTCTGGAGAGTGGCCACAATGCACAGCTTCGAGCCATCCATAATCTCCTGATGTGGAAGCTGAAAGACTACACGGGAGTATCAGTGGGTCAGGAAAGAATTTATGCTAGCCACAAAGCCTGGCACTGAGTGGGAACTCCAGCCGGCATCATGGTAGACATTCATTCTGACCACCATCAGATTATTCAGAGGAATGTCTACTCCCCACAGCTCTCTTCCAAGCTTGCAATTTATCTACAGCAAAATTTTCTGTGCGATGCTTCTCAGTTTTGTTGGATTACAGATGGTTTTTACATTCACAACTTGAGAAGGCACAGGTGTTTGTACACAGCACAACTTCTTTATGGCACAGTACAGGTCATCTCTGGTTCCTGATATTATGATTAGAAGCAGCTGCACCCTTGCCGCCCCTTCTACTAGCGACTTGATACTTTTGGTGTAAGACTCTGTGCGGTCATCATAGTTTTCAGGCTTTTGTGGAACTTGTTCATTCACCCTGCCTGATTGTGACTCGGTAACAGTTCCGCCACTGCCATTTCATGCATACCACCTCCACCCTTCCTTTTCATTCTTGTAAAAGTGTCAGACACCATGGTGCTGTTTCAGGTAGTCTGCATTTTATTGCCTTGTTGGCCTGCTGCCAGCCTGCCACCCACTGAACACACCAATGGCAACTGGCAAGCCTCCACTGCGTAGCTCTGCAGTGGAGTTGGTGACACCACCACCACGAATGGCAGGCAGACCTGATGCCAAACTGACACCTGCTAACTTAACATTTCAGGAACAAAAACATTGTAACATTTTATAAATAACATGTCAATTTTCAGTTTGTTGAAACCAAAAATATGTATTATTAAATTTGTCATAATTAACTTTGTCAAATAAGCTAAACTGAAAAAAAAAGGAGGGTGCCAGTTCCGCCACTGCCATTTCACGCATACCACCACCACCCTCCCTTCTCATTCTTGTAAAAGTGTCAGACACCATGATGCTGTTTCAAGTAGTCTGCATTTTATTGCCTTGCTGGCCTGCTGCCAGCCTGGCTGCCACCCACTGAACTGTTTATTCGGATTTTAAAAAATATCCGACTTGCTATTCAAAGTTCAGATGGTGAAAAAAATTCGGATTATCTGGGTAGTTCGGATATCCGAAATCATGCTGAGCACCACTGATCAATGGCAACTAGCAAGCCTCCACTGCATGGCTCTGCAGTGGAGTTGGTGCCATCTCACCACCACGAATGGCAGGCAGACATGCTGCCAGCCTGATACCTGCTGACTTAACATTTCAGGAAAAAAAAAAACATTGTCAAATTTTATAAATACCATTTCAATTTTGAATTTGTAAAAAAAAAATGTATTTTTTAATTTGTCATAACTAACTTTCAGAAATTGGCTAAACCAAAAAAAAAAACAACAACATTCACAGGGGTGCCAGTTCATGCATACCACCACCTTCTCTCACTTCTCATTCTTGTAAAAGTGGCAGACACCATGATGGAGTTTCAAGTAGCCTGCATTTCATTGCTTGCAAGCCTTAACTGTGTGGCTCTGAAGTGAAGTTGGTGACACCACCACCCCCACCACGAATGGCAGGCAAGCCCGCTGCCAGCCTGACACCTTCTGACTTAACATTTTTTTTTTAAATTATGATTGGAATTATATAAATATTACCTTGAAATGTTGTATTTTTTATAAATAAATTTGTATTTTTTAATTTGTTATAAATAACTTTTCTATACATAAATAACTTTCAAAATAATGTTTTATCCATAACTTTCACAAATAGGCCCAAGAAAAAATAAAAATTCAGCTGTACACCGTGCTAGTCTGCCTCAGTTGAGCACGCATGCAGCGCCCACACACCTAAGGGCCTTACAGACCTGTTAGCGCTCAATCTCAATAAAAACTGCGTTTGGTCTGTCACTGTGAAGCGGGCATAACCCTTACATTACCACTCTGGACATTTTAAAGAGACACTGAAGCAAAAAAAAAAAATGACATAATGAATTGGTTGTGTACTATGAATAATTACTAGAAGATTAGCAGCAAAGAAAATATTCTCATACTTTTATTTTCAGGTATATTGTGTTTTTTCTAACATTGCATCATTCTACAATATGTGCAGATTACACAACACTCAGCATTCAAAATGATTCTTTCAGAGCAGTCTGTGAAGTAATGACCTCTCCTCTAGCAGAGAAAAAGTAAACAGTTTACTTACAGTTGAGATAATAAAAGTCAGATAACAGCCCTCTCCCACGAGGGATCGGTTGAAAAGGGCGCCCGAGCTGCCTGTATGAAAAGGGCGCCGCCATAGACATCAATGTTATTTCTGGAAATATGGGCTACAAGGTGTAGAAAAGGGCGCCCGAGTTTTGATATAGGCTAGAAGTGGGCTCCCCTTTGTAGCCCATATTTTTTCGGCTACAAGGTTTTCGGCTACAAGCGGGCTCCCCTTTGTAGCCCATATTTTTTTCGGCTACAGTAAGGTGCCCCTCTGTAGCCCATATTATTGACTTTTTTTTGTAGCCGAAGTTTTTATATGGGCTACAAGCACTGTAAGCCGAATTATTTCATTCCCCCACTATCCATGGTGGCCTGGAGGGGGAATAGTAATTAACACATCCCGGAGTTTTTTTCTAGCCGAAGTTTGTATATGGGCTACAAGCGCTGAAAGCCGAATTATTTCATTCCCCCACTATCCATGGCGGCCTGGAGGGGGAATAGTAATTAACACATCCCAGAGTTTTTTCTAGCCGAAGTTTGTATATGGGCTACAAGCGCTGGAAGCCGAATTATTTCATTCCCCCACTATCCATGGCGGCCTGGAGGGGGAATAGTAATTAACACATCCCGGAGTTTTTTTTGTAGCCGAAGTTTTTATATGGGCTACACCAGGTGCCTTGGTTTTTTTGTAGCCGAAGTTTTTATATGGGCTACACCAAGCGTCTTTTTTTGTAGCCGAACTTTATATGGGCTACACCAGGCGCCTTTTTTGTAGCCGAAGTTGGTATATATATGGGCTCCACCAGGCGCCCTTTTTTACCGGCGCCCTTTTCATGTAGACACCTCCACGACTAACTTAGTCGGAGAGCTTAATGGCTTGTTTGCATAGAGATAACAACTGGAGTTTCTCAACTCTTCCTGTACTGGAAACAATTAGACTGATGTATCTGATCTTAATGTTTTATTTCTTAGCTGTACTACACATACAAATCATAATATCATAATTTTTTTTCCGCTTCAGTGTCTCTTTAAAGCAGCCCTTCTGTACTGTGATTTTGCTGTGATTCTGCACCTTTTGGTAGAACTTTTGGCATAGATCTCCCTCCGCCATGCCCCTGTCCAGGAGTTCGAGTCTTTGAAACTGGTTTTCCATCACTTTTGTGGCCAGAAACAGTCTTTGTAGTTTGTGAAATTCGCCTGCTCATTGAACTCTAAGGAGGTTTGCCCGGTTCGCTCGAACTCAAACTTTCCTGGAAGTTTGCGTTCGCGACTTCTCTACTCTTTAAGTTCAAATAGAGAAGTAGCCTTGAACAGCGACAGATGCTGTTTCGGACTTGCCCTCCTTTTTCAAGCTGTGTTGGCTCTCTCTCGCACAAAGCCCCAATATAAACTTCCTGTTGTATATTGTATTATATGCTAGGGGGTGGAGCTGTGACAATTCTTTTCATTGTGTGACTATATTAATATAACGACTGGCTTTATGGTAAAGCAAATGATGGTTATAAAACTCACTGCGCTGACTATACAAATATGGGGTATGTTAAAATGGTGGAGTGCTCCTTTAAAACTACAGTCATTTCAATATCATACAGAGAAGCGCTTCACACTCTAGAAAAGTTCCAGTAATGCTATTTCTGATGTTTCAGTATTTTTAAACAGATGTCAGCATCAGACCACCATGACAGGATGAGATCCCTAATCAGAGTGACAACCAGTCCACCACCTCACCCTTACAAGTAGGCACACACCCTTTTAAATTGACCCTCAGTTAGAAGGGTCCGAAGCGCCTCAGGGATACTTTTAAGGCAATCCCTAGCCTGCCAGGATTCCTCCTTATGTCTGCTGCAATCTGGAGCTTCTTTACAGTGTGCACACCTCAGAATATAAAATAATGTGTCCCTCCATAGTCTACACCATTAAGTATTGTATAAAATTTTATGAATGCAGAGTCACATGTTAAAAGAAGTCATCAGGCATAGAGTTTTAACAGCCTTTACCTCATGCATTTGCCACCTGGCCAGCAAATGTGCTGCAAATTCGCTCAATCCAATTCCAGGACGCCACACCAGCTCTGTTCCTCGTCCATGACCCCGGGACATAGAGGACATTAGGAGGAATCCTCCTGGCAGGCTGGGGATTGCCTTAAAAGTATCCCAGGGGTGCTTCCTACCCTTCTTCTAACCGAGGATCAATTCAAAAGGCTGAGTGCCCACTCACCCAAATCTTTCAAGACTAGGCATTTTCCACAATGTCTGTCATCAATCGATAGTTTAGATGATCATTTGTAAACTTTTTGCACAGGATTATCTAACGATCAGTCATGTTGTCGATGTTTCAAATGACTAAAGTCTAAAGTGTGTATGCAGTGCTACAATTATATACATTTACACTTTTTAATGTTGTAGTTGTTTGTGCTGCCAAGGATAGCAACCCCTTTTCCCTCATTATATATATATATATATATATATATATATATATATATATATATATATATACAGCAATATGTAGACCATGCTCAGAGTGAATGAGAGAAAAAAAATATCCCCACCCCACCTTTATGAGGCTTACATTGAGCATCAATGGTGAGTGGTTTTGCCCGTATGTCTAATTTTCTGAAGATATGTGCAACCAATTATACATAAAAGTAAGTAGTCTCTAGGAAGACCTTCTTCTTCTTATAAGCAGCACTATATGTCAGCTCTCATGCTGCAAGATAAAAGCATATTACACTACTGAAATCTCAGAGGAAAAGCACTAAACAGCAGTAAAGCCTTGGAATATTACAACACTAGCTTGTTAAATGACATTTTAAGATCACAATTAATAGAAGGTCACATAAACCCCCAGGTACATAACATTGTCACAGTAGCGTTACTGCTGCTAACTTACTTCAGCTGATTCACTGCTATGTACACTGTTTAAATGGTGATTATTTAGTTATTTAGATATTGGCTACCTTCACAACCTATATATTTTAGCAAGTTATGTGGTACATTGCTTCTTTCCCAGTATTTTTCCAGTGTTGCTGTTCAGATCAATGCTAAATTCATCCCAAATATTGGCTATTCAGTTTGGGAATAGGACAAAACAGTGACATTAGGGATACTTAGCTTAGTTACATTGGAGACTACCATGATTAGAATAATTGCAGCACAACCACTGACACAAACTACTTACCGTGTTTCAAGGTTTTTTATTCATAAGAAAACACTGACTGACAGCCTCAAAGTCAGCTATAGGAGACATTCGGTTATCTTCATAATGACCTTGTTCTCAAAAAGACCTAGATAAACAGAAAGACCAGGAGCCCAATAGTGTTATATCTTTAAAGGAAGGGTTCACAGAAAATAAAAATACGAATCCACTTACCTGGGGCTTCCTCCAGCCCGTGGCAGGCAGGACGTGCCCTCGACGCCGCTCCGGAGGCACCCGGTCCTCTCCGGTGGCAAACCCGACCTGGCAAGGTGGGCTTCCAGGTCGGGCTCTTGTGCGCTCCATGCGTCTCATGCGGTCGCGCTGACATCATCAGACATCCTCCAGGCTGTACTGTGCAGGTATCGAGGGCACGTCCTGCCTGCCACGGACTGGAGGAAGCCCCAGGTAAGTGGATTAGTATTTTTTTTTTTTATCTCTCTGTGTATCCTCCTTTAACCTCCTTGCCGGTCTAAAAAATCCGGCAAGGAGGCAGCACCGCACTTTTATTTATTTATTTATTTTTTTAAATCATGTAGCGAGCCCAGGGCTCGCTACATGATAGCCGCTGAGCGGCGGCATCCCCCCACCCACTCCGATAGGAGTATGCAGGAAATCCCGTTGAGAACAGGATTTCCTGCAGGGCTTCCCCGGTCGCCATGGCGACGGGGCGGGATGATTGGCCAGGCTGCGCAAGGGTCTGGGGCGGGGGGGGGGGGGGGGGGGGCGGCGCGTAGCATCGAATCGGGGTCGAGCGTCGGCGATCGCGTACTACACGCAGCTAGCAAAGTGCTGGCTGCGTGTTGGGAAAAAAAATATGCAAATCGCCCAACGGGGCCTGAGAAATCCTCCTGCGCAGGTTACCCCGAGCTGAGCTCGGGATAAACGGCAAGGAGGTTAAAGAGGAGCTGTCAGCCATACTATCTCAGAAAAAAAGACATATAAGTAGAGAAATACTTGCTCTACTTACATAACATATGTATTGCATATTGATTTTAGAGATTTGTTATAGTAAAAAAAAAAAGAAAATCCTTCTTAAGAGTCTCCATATTAACTGTGTCTATCTTGAAGCCAATCCTGATGTCATTTCCTCACTTACTCTCCCCTGCCTGATTGTATATGCATTGCCTGCCTTCAGCCAATCAGGCTGCATTAGTTAAATCTAAAGGGAAATTAAAGAAGCAAAAAAAGACAACCCATCTTGCCCTGCAACTTCCTTTGTGCGACAAAGCACCAAATAAGAGTCAGGTAAACTAGGGAATGATCATTTAACAACAAGAAAAGTAACAGTGATTTTTAACTTTTGGATTGCCTGGTTAGCACTCTCATTACTTGTTCACCAGATAAAAAGAATTGATTTTTGATTTTATGCCAGAAAGTTACACTTTAATAAATGGGAAGTTCTAAGTATATATTCTAAGTACATACAGCTATACTCACAAGAGTGGGTTTCAGATCCCTAGAACCACAGTATAAGCTAGTATAAGCCAGCAGGAAATTAACCATCCTTGCTTGGTTTTCCAGTTCCTGCCGGAAGCTGCATGGTCGCACTCCTGGGTTTGTAGTTTTTAGGCAAAGAAACTATTACCTCTAAAGCAGGTTTATCTGGATACTCGTAAGGATGGAGGCGCCTAAGATTAAAAATATATATAAACTTTTTATAGTTAAAATAAGAACAAGAAGTAATCTCTCTTACCTCTCCTGACAACAAAAACACCTGTTTTACTGGAAAAGTATTTATTCAAAACACAAAATGGACAACACATTTCACAGGCACTAGCCCGCTTCCTCAGATCAATACACAGTGCCTTGGTGGGGATTAAAATAAAAAAAGCAATGCTAACTATCTGCAAGACTGGGCCAATCAGGTAGCTGCAATCCCCATTGCTCTCCACCACTCCTGTGGCCTGCCATCCATTAGTTTCATTTTCATGACTCCTGGGGTCTGGACGCTGGAAGAGCTGCTCTGTGTGTCTCACACACAGAGCAGCATGCAGGTAGGCAGGGGAGCGGCAGGGGGAGTGGTCAGGGAGAGGCAGAGACAGGGGATGGCCTGCAAGAACGCCTCCAGTAGGCAGGCAATACCTCTCCTCCCTTACCCTCGAAATTGGTGACAAATTGCCAATTTCAGGGGGTGATGGCGCAGTGGTGCAGGGCAGAGAGCGGGGGGGGGGGGGGGGGGGACAGAGGCATGTCCTGCAGCAGGGAACATGCCTTTGTGTCTCATCTGCCCCCCCCCCCCCTGCACCGTCTCAGGTGCACTTTAAGCTTTTAGAAAGTATTGCAGCCAGTCAGAAAGATGCATGCATGTATTCATCATGACGCATTTCAGACACTGAATTAAATATAACATTTTTCTAGACAGCGTCAACTCTATAAACCCAATTTCCTAAAGCATCAATAGGAGCGCATATCATTGGAGTTCTGGTGATCCTGCAAAACTGAATTGGATTTAATCAAATTAATTCAAGTGTTAAACGGCAAGAGTTTGCAACTCTTGACTGTCATGTCACATAGTTGACTATAGTATGAATTACTGTAAGTTATTTCAGATAACTACTAGGGATGCTCATCAGATTCCGCGGAATGGAGATTTCCGTGATTCCGGTTGGAAATTGGCAATTCCGTTCCTGTGAGCCGGAACGGGAAAGCTATAGCGCTAATCGGAAATAGCGGAATTTCTATGCGGAATTCCATCGGAATTTAAACAGAAGCATATAAAAGTTGCATTAGCCAATCAGAAGGATCGGAAGGGATAGACCCATCACAGAAGCTTAAAACATGATAATTTCTGCATTAAAAATGGAATTTCTGCACCAATTACAGTCTTAACAAAAACCAACCAATCCTACGTTAGCAACCAGCTCCTAGCTACCTATCATCAGCTATCCCACCCATTTTGTATATAAGAGAGGAGTGACATGCATGAAAGTTTGTGGGTTTCAGTCTGGTGTTGGAGAGAGGAGAGACAGACCCATATTAGTGGTTTCAACATAAAACAATAGTCTTTTTAAAGACTGTATATAAAACAAAAGTCTTTTTAAAAACAGTGGGCTTGATTCACAAACCCGTGCTAAACAGTTAGCACGTGAAGTGCCGCTCGCAGAGTTTTGCGCGCGGAAAGTGCCGAGATCACGGACATTTGCA
Source organism: Hyperolius riggenbachi (assembly GCF_040937935.1). Lineage (NCBI taxonomy): Eukaryota > Metazoa > Chordata > Amphibia > Anura > Hyperoliidae > Hyperolius > Hyperolius riggenbachi. The sequence goes on from NC_090646.1 coordinate 169,662,981, forward strand.
CGCGGTAACGCGGACTTTTGCACGCGACTGGCGGGCGATCGTGTGCAAAAGTCCGTGTGATCGCGTGCAAAAGTCCACGTTATCGCGCGCAAATATCCACAAACGCGGCACTTTGCACGCGCAAAAGTCCGCGAGCGGCACTTCACGTGCCAACTGTTTAGCACGGGTTTGTGAATCAAGCCCAGTGAGAGAGAATTAGATTGAGTGTGAGCTACTAGCTAGCTAGGTGTATCGTGAGAAAGTGGCAGTAGATTTAGTTTGAGTGATAGATTGTAGTGTAGTGTACTAGTAGTTGCTGTGTGGAGAGGGTTAGACAGAGTCAGCCAGGCCGCAGGCTTAGTGTTTGACAGAGTGAGAGAGTTAGGTGGCGATTGATTAGTTGAGTGTATTGCAAGTTTTTTTTTGTTTGTTTTGTTTTCTAAGTTCATTTTTTTGTTTTGTTTTCTTTATTTTGTTTTTGATTTATTTTCTTTATTTATTTTACTTTGGGTGTGTCGCTCATACCCCTTCCCCAATAAAGTTTTTGGCCCCAAAGCAATGGAGCGAGAGCAGCAGCAATTTCCTGCCACTCCTAAAAGAAAATGGAGTGATGGTGGTGTTGGTGGATCACGTCAAGTACGTGATCAGGTTGAAGGTGGCAGCAGCAGCAGGAAGCGTTTCCCCTCCCTGGTCAGAGATGTCTTCCCAATTTTGACAGAGCAGCAGGCGAACAGAGTTGTTGATTATTTAGAGCAGGTTGCCATCTGGTGGGTTAGGCACTAGCAGGCGTGAGCAGCATGGAGAAACAGAGCAGATGGTTGGCCAGCAGCCTGCAAGTGCTTGTCCGTCTGTCAGTACCCACCAGTCCAATGCTGAGCATCGACGTGCTAGAACAGGTCACACCACTCGCACCACTGCTCCACGTGCACGCACGTCCCCTGCATGGAATTATTTTACTGTTCTGGAAGAGGATGAATCCAGGGCAGTCTGTTCTGTGTGCCATAAATCGGTGAGCATAGGCTAATCGGCACTGGGTTCGGCACTTCAGGGCTGATAAGTTTGAATATGTAAAGAATTACAATAAGACTAGCCAACCCGCGGCGTAGCATACGCCACATACGAGGGTAGAGGGCAGGAAGGGGGTATTGGGCACAGCGGTGGGGAGGGGGGTTGGACCCTCCCTCAACTGGGTCCCCCATGTGTGCTCTACCTCCAGCTTAAGCTCAGCAGGAACCCCCCCTCACCTTGGTCTCCCATGTGCACTCCCCCTCCTGCTTAAGCACAGTAGCAGCCGCCACTATTAGTAAGAGGCAGCGGGCGGGGATGACTCACCTCTTCCGTGTTCCATCGTGCGTTCCACTGTCGTCACTTCCTGCAATGCCGCACACTGTATTGGTGTAATTTGCCTTTTTAAAACAGAAGGAAATGTGCAATAATTCAGCTATAAGTGAACATTTGTGGTTATCCACAATGCACTGCTACTAAATATGAAAATTACCCCTTTCCCCCCTTGGTAAGCCAAGCAAGCATCCAGAGCCGCTGGTGTATAGCAAGCATATAGCTTTAAATTTTACACAGTCATATCAAACCCACATGTAGACAGCCAGTTTCAGACTTTTGTTCCTCATCAGTACATGGCAGGGATTGATACAGATATATGAGATAGGGCTTGGACCAGTACAACAGAGTAACCAAGCAGCTCAGGGTGACCCAAACTACTCGTAATGTATAGGGGGATAAAAGGGACCAAAAAGACCTCCTACTAAAAAAAGCAAAGCTTGGTGTAATTTGCCTTCCTAAAACAGAAAGAAATATGCAATTACTCAACTATAAGTGAACATTTGTGATTACACACAATGCACCGCTACTAAATATGCAAATTATTCCTTTTCACCCTTAGTAAGCCAAGCAAGCCTATAGCTTTAAGTTTTACACAGTCATATCAAACCCACATGTGACAGCCTATTTCAGACCTTTGGTTCTCATCACTACATAGGCTATCATTCATAAAGCATTTCCGCATGCGGAAATGCTTAAAACAGCTGACTTTCCCACACACGTAGCAAAATCTGCATTCATAAAGGCTCCTTCCACATCAAAAGCTGACATTACCGAGCAGAGTGATAAATCACTGCCTTGTGCGGTGATTGTTGTAAAAAATGTAGCAAAACGTTAATTCATAAAGATCACCGCAAGCGGTGTGAGGTCGGGAAGTACCGCTCCCTCTGATGTGGCGATAACAATGTTAAGTGAATGGAGACACAGAGACCTCCCAGGCAGCTGCAGTAGAGCAGAACACGGAGAAATGTATCAACTCGGCAGCTTCCGTGTCTCCGCAAGCCTACCGCCTGCCTAGTTCGGGGAATCTCCACACTGCTACCACACCTGGATACTTTTTTTATGAATCAGCAGCCAGAAGTCAAAATCACCATCAGCGGTGTTTTCCCACACTGATTCTCCATACCGACAGCACTTTCATGAATGATAGCCATAACAGAGATTGATATGGCTGTATAAGAAAGGGCTTGGACCAGTACAACAGAGTGGCCAAGCAGCTCAGGGTGACCCAAACTACTAAGAATGTATAGGGGGATAAAAGAGACCAAAAATCCCTCCTACTAAAAAAAGCAAAGCTTGGTGTAATTTTCCTTCTTAAAACAGAAGCAAATCTGCAATAATTCCGCTATAAGTGAACATTTGTGGTTACCCACAATGCACTACTACTGAATATGCAAATTATCCCTCTTTGCCCTTGGTTTGATATGACACTACTTCTTCTTCTTGCTTGGACCAGCCCCTTCTTCTTGCTTGGACCGGCCCTGGGGGCAGGGCACTACTTCTTCTTCTTGTTTGAAGGTTGAGGCACTTACTCTATTATATATATAGATGGGTGGAGGAAAAGCAGCAGCAACAGGCCCCTCCTGTTCTTTTTCTACTCGTCCTGATTCCAATCCAACCTGCTCCATCCCATTCTAGTTCAAATCCCTCTGCATGCCAGGCTGAAACAGGACTCCAGACTTCAGCAAGCACCTCATCATCACCCTTGTTGGTTTCCTCTGAATCCCCAGTGTTCCAGCGTCAGGCCTCTGTGCCAGAAATGTTGCTGAGGAAGCGGATGCTCCCTGCAACTGATCCATTTGTTGTGAAAAATAATGCGCTCCTGGCAAGGCTGTTGGACCAACAGCTGCTGCCCTACCAGTTTGTGGACTGTGCCCCCTTCCGCAGACTGATGAACAGTGTTGCTCCACAATGGCAGATCCCCAGCTCCATTATTTTGCCAGGAATGCTATCCCTGCCCTTCACCAGCACATTGTGGAGTGTGACGGCCGGTCTATGGATCACGCTGTCGGCAAGGTGCACTTCACTATGGATGGCTGGAGCAGCAGGCATAGGCAGGGAAAGTATCTAACTTTTACCGCCCATTGGGTCACCCTCCATGGTGCTACTGAGGAGGGTGCAAGATCTGGGGCATCTCAGCTGGTGGTGCCGCCACGTGGGTTGAAGGGGAGGCCTGTTCTACTTCCCTCTGCTACCTGTTCTGTCCAAGGCCAATCCGCCGTTGCTGAGCCTCCCAGCAAGTGTTCCCGCTCCTACACTGGTCTGCAGCACTATCGATGCCAAGCAGTGCTGAAACTCTAATCCATGGACAAAAACAGGCAAACCAGATCTGTAATCCTTGCAGCCTTGCAGGATCAGATTCGGCAATGGCTGAATCTGATCCTGTAAGGCCACTGCCGAATCTGATCCTGTAAGGCTACAAGGATTACAGATCCAGTTTGCCTGTTTTTGTCCATGGATTCAAGTTTCAGCACTGCTTTTAAAATCCTACAAATCCCTAACCAAGCTCATTTTTCTCTTGGATATATCACAATGGTACATGCTAGGCTGGCTTCAGCATGTAACATTGTAGTGTGTTGTGTTGGTGGTATAATGGTTAGGATAGCAGCCTACAGAGCGGTAGGCCTGGGTTCAAATCCTGGGCCAGGCCAATGTATGTGAGTTGGCTTTTAAAATCCTACAAATCCCTAAGCAAGCTCATTTTTCTCATGGATATATCATAATGGTACATGCTAGGCTGGCTTCAGCATGTAGTGTTTGTGGTGGTATAGTGGTGAAGAGAGCTACCTACCGAGCACTAGACCTGGGTTCAATTCCCGGCCAAGATATGTAAGCTGGCTTTTGAAATTATACAATTCCCTGGAAGATGAGACCCTCCTCCCTCCGGGAAGAGAGAGTGAGAGAGGAAGGAAGGGAGAAGGGAGGGAGTCTATTGAGTAGAAATCCTTCTTATTAGGTAGAAATCAGTTAGGGGGGAAAAAAATGTGATTTCCGTAAAATTCAGCGGAATTCCGTTTTGATCCGCGGAAATTCCGAAATAGGGCTATAGCAATTCCGTTCCGTCGCTTCGGAACCGGAATCACCAAATTCCAGCCGGAATCGCGGAATGCAGCGACCATCCCTACTGATAATGGTGCCAACATGCTGGCCGCCATTTCGGAAGGTGGCTACACTCACTTACCTTGCTTGTCCCATGTCTTCATCCTTGTAGTCCAAAAAATTCTATATACCTTTGATGGGTTGAAGGACGCTGTGGCCTCAGCACAAAAAGTGTCAGCCCACATCCGTCGCTCCACAACCGCCACCGCAACCTTGAAGCTGCTGCAGCGCCGTCATAGCCTGCCGCAGCACAGGCTTATTTCTGATTGTTCGACGTGGTGGAACTCCACCCTCCACATGCTGGAGAGGTTGTGGAAGCAGCGAATGCCGGTCAGGCTATACCAGCCTCAGACATCTTCCTCCAGAACAGGGCCACCGGACTACATTACTGGGGACCAGTGACAGCTGATTGGACAGGTCTGTAAAGTGTTGGAGCCGTTTGATCAGGCAACAAAATTGGGCAGTTAGGAGCACTGCAGCATATCAGAAGCGCTCCCTATTATCTTCATGCTGGACAAGGCTCTTGACAAAATGCTCGGACAGTGGGTGGAAGCCCTACTGAACAGTGGTCAGTCAAGTGGGGGAGTGAGGGAGCATGCTCAAGTCCTGGATGAGGAGGCAGAGCTTGTGGAAGCGGAAGAGCCCATTGCCGGGGGGTGGGAAGAAGATTCTGATGATGTGGAGCTGGAGCATGACGACAGTTCTGACAGCCAGTAAGAGGTGATTAATGGCAGACATCTTTTCCCTATGGCTGCACATATGCTCCAGTGCCTCTTTAAGGACCCCTGGATTAAAGTTCATACCCCCCTCCCAAGCAGATGCCAAGATAAGCCACATCCGGGATGCCCTTCTTCGTTGGGTAGAAGATGCGTTTCCTGCACCTGTATCCCGGGCCCAAGCTACCAAGCCTCATCATACTCAGCAAAGGTCTGGTGGTCCCACTCCCAGCAGCAGCACCAATAGCCAATCTGTGAACCTGCTGAGTATGTTGAAGGAATTTTATCAGCCAATGTCAGATACTCCTTCTAGCAGCAGCACCACCAGCGGGCAAAGTAGTCACCGCCAGCGGCTGGCCCGTATGATGAATGATTACTTTGGGTCGGCCAGTGCTCCAGACAATATGGAGAGTAATGATGACCCCATGGAGTATTGGACAAAACGACTTGATACCTGGCCTGAACTCGCTCAGTATGCACTGGAGGTTCTAGCATGCCCCACCGCCAGTGTTCTTTCTGAGCGAGTATTTAGTGCTGCAGGTGGGGTGGTCACCGACCAACAGACCCATCTGTCCACAGACAATGTGGACATACTAACGTTCATAAAAATGAGCCACGGATCAGTGATAATTACAAGGCCCCTTTCACTGATTAACAATGAAGATTGGACAGACTAAATTACAATTTTGCTGTAATGACTGCTGTGGAACCACCTCTAGGTCCCATGGCCTACGACAACTCCTGCTGCTCCCCAAAAAAAATTTATGACTGCTGTGAAACCACCTCTAGGTCCCATGGCCTGCAACAACCCCTGCTGTCCAAAAAAAAAAATTGTGATGACCACCGTGAAACCACCTCTAGGTCCCATGGCCTACGACAACTCCTGCTGCTCCAAACAAAAAAATTTTAATCAGGATTGTGATTCAGTGGTGTTCAGCCACCACTAAAGCCAAAGTTATCAGCAGGACTGCCAGGGAACTGGTATTTGTTTAAAAGGAAACATCCATTAGGTTCCCTTTAAAGAACAAGCGACACCCATGCTAACCTAGAAATAAAAAACACATATATAAGTAGATAAATACTACTTCTACTTACATAACAGATGTATTGTGCTATTCACGTAATGATTCCTGTGAATTTTATAAAGGAAAAGCAGAAAATCCTATTCTAGGCAGTGGCCATCTTGCCAAGCTAATGCTGACATCCTATCCTCCCTGACTCTTGCCCCCCCCCCCTCCTTTCTCTTGCTCATTGTGTATTCTTTAGCTGCCCTCCTCCCAGAGTCTTTTTTTTTTTTACACATCCAATCACTGAGTCACCTCAGCCTTGCTTGTAAACATAAGTGATCAGCTAGGCAGGAAAATAAATGGAAGAGGAGGAATATATTATAGATAAAAAGAACTCCCAGCATTCAAAAGAACTCCCAGCATTCAACTTTGTGGCACTGTTTGGCACTAGGGCCAGTGCTCCTAAAGTATGTGATAACTCCAAACCATAACAGCAGAAAACGTTTTGCAAGTTTTGAATGCAGGATTATCATCTTTATCACTTAATACACTCGGACCAGTTGCTGTTGAAATTTGATTTTTATGGTGACAATACCGCTTTAACATTGTGGAAATGTGGATCCGCCGGAATGTAGCGGTTACGGAATTTCGTTACCGCGGAATCCAGAATTTCTGCGATATCGGAAATCGCCTGTTACGATCATCCCTAATAACTACCATGGCATCATCTGCATATTGTTGCTGTAAAGATGGCCTAATAGTATAGTATATAACACTATATTTACCCTTGAAATTGTGACCTTAGTTAGTTTCTGTTCCGTGATTGCTAAAACTTTAAAGAACACAACTGGAGTTCACACCTGGCTTGATTTTCTTTGCCTAAATATAGATGTCTTGTCTTGTTTATTTTCCACTTGTAGATTTCAAGAAGCATTTACGTTTGATGTAAAATGTCAATCAGCTCACAGCATAGTTCATTTGATCTGAAATTTGCAAGTTCTTATTACTTATTCTAAATTTGGAATTGCATGGTTTAAAGTAAACTTGAAGGAGGATTCCATTTTTTTTTATCCTAGATTCCTCCTAGGTAGGTCCTGGAAGTCTGCTGGGCTTCTTGTATTAATTGTCAGCCTCCCTCTGGTCCCCGGCCATGGGATTTAGGGCTAGCATCCTTTAAATACTAAAACTAGAATGATATTGTAGATTTGCAACACCCTGCCCGCATTCTGGAGAACTGAAGAATGCCCTGGAAGGTGAGCTGATTGCTGACGGTTAGGGTCATTCCAGTTAGTTTGTCATCCAAATTAAAGTGACCATGATGTAGACACACAATACACATAACATTTATTTTTCTCCTGGTGGACTCAAACTGCTTCAGGGTTGCAGCCACTTCTGGTGTACTTCACAGGTGACCAGGGTCATTAGGGAGCCTTGCCCAAAGACTCCTTACTGTTTTATGTACTGGCTTGGACCTGGATTCAAACGCTGTTCAAAGGCTTGAACCCTACATCAAAAGCAACACCCTTAACCAGTGCGCTGTCCAGCTGCCTTGAGTATTCTGAAAATGGAAGCTAATGCACATAATCGGAGGTTATGTTCAGTTGGAAAATATCACAAAACTATTTTTTTTCCTCAGGAAGAATTACTGTTGCTGCTAAAGGTATTAGATATAAGTTCCCCAAAAGCAGAAGAATCTCCTCTGCATTTTTACTTTTAAAGCCTCCTCTTGGTCCTTTAGTGGGAAGAATGGCTTCAGTGATGCTTTAGGAAGCTCAGGCTCTTACTTTGACTTCCACTTACATCTGCTCAAATCTCTGGAAATGAAGGCATGGTATTTTCACTGATGCTAACTTCTGATGGCACACTCAATTGGCATATCTTCAGTTTAAATTGCTTAAGTCATTTTAGGTTAATTTTACTGCAGCAGGCATGGTGGTGAGGATGCGTAGAATGCTGCTTTACCATCGGTTATAGTATTGTGACCTGACTTCCGATTACTTTAAATCTGCCCATATTGATCTTATAACTGCTGTCTATATCTGTAAAACGACTGTATAATTCAATGGGAACTTGACACAAAGCTGTGGTATCCGATCAGTCCTCTAATTGATTAGAGTTGAGATAGTAAAAATAATTTGGTGACCTGCATACATGAATAGATCAGTGTTTAGTATTTGTAATACTAGGCATAACTGAGGTACCCAAATTCTTTATTATTATTATGCTATATAATAATTTCCCCGTATCCCTGTATCCCTGTGTCCCTATGTCTTTGTGTTTGGGCCAGCGCACATGCACGGTATGTGGACTGACTTTGGACAAACATGGGGACAGCTGTGCACACGATTCGAGGAGTGCGGCCATGCGCATGTGCGTTAGGCTCCGGCTTGAGGCATGAGTAAGGTGGGGGTGAGGGGGGTCGCGGCCAAGCCCTAGCACCCATTGTCAAACATGTTCCTTGGTGCTGTACAAAGTAAGAAAGAAATCATAGGGTACATAATCATGGGTAAGGAGGGGCTAGGAGGGTCGTGGCCGATCCCTAGGGCCCATTGTCAAACAAATTCCATGGTGCTGTACAAAGTAAGAAAACAAACATGGGGTACATCATGATACAGACAATGATGTACATCAAATATGGACACTGGTACAAAATACAGAAATGGTGATTACAATGACAAATGTGACATCACATGATGAATAAAACGTGTAACAGGGTGCAAGCTAAAGACTGAATAACAAATTCCAAGACACAAAAGGGTGAGAAAGCCCTGCCCTTGTGAGCTAAGCTTACAATCTGAAGGAATAGGGAGTAAACAAGAGGTGTGGGGAGTATGCAGTATACATACAAGCAGGGTGTGTTTAGGTTATCTAGTAAGGAGTACAACTTGGTGAGAGGTTGAAGGGGGAATGGCCCAAGTTAGAGCCTATGTTTGTCGGAAAAAGTGAGTTTTGAGGGAGCATTAAAAGGTTTCAGAGTTTGGAGACTGGGGGATATGCTGTGGAAGGGCATTCAAAAGGAGGGGTGAAGCACGTGAGAAGTTTTACCTGAATGCGAGGAGGTGTAACCTGAATGGAATGAGGTGATTCTAAAGGTGGACAAAAGAAGCTCATGCAGATCTGAGATTGCGGTTGGGTTGGTATCTGGAAACAAGTGAGGAAATGTATAGGGGGGAGAGATCATGGAGAGCTTTGTAGGCTAGTGGTAGGCATTTGAAATGGATGAATAAGACAAGCAGCCGAGTTCAGAATAGATTGCTTAGTCCACAAAGCAATATATTACAGTAGTCCAAATGGGATATTATAAGAGCATGTATTAACATTTTAGTAGTGTCCTAAATGAGGAAAGGTTTATATTTGCAAAATTATAAACTGAACTACCAATCGTTCATTTTTCACAATATAAACTGAAAACATAAATGGAGTAACTCAAAACGAATTTGATAGTTAATGTTCCATGAGTAAATTATATTTTTTCTTTCGATACAGGCAAGCAGTCCAACAACAGGCACAGCTCCTAGACGCCACTCACAAACATCTGTGTGTCCATCAACTCAGGATATATGTAGGTATGTAAAGTGTCTGCAATGCTCACAACTTCCAAATCTAGAACCACAAATGAAATTCCTATAAAATAAGAACCTTTGTTTTTCAAGTCCCATTTTTAGTTGTGTTTAGTCATTTTTCTTAACATTCCATTTCCATACACTTTCATTTATTGCTTTTGTTGTTTTTACTGTTTTTTCATCTACTCATCATTCATTTCCTTCATTGCTTTTCTTTCCTATTTTCTTTTTCTTTTGGTCATGGATTGCTTTTTAGACCTGGCCTGCTTGATGTTACAGAAGATGACTTTGTCCATACGACCCCTGTTATACCTTTTGCACCTCCTGCTATGGAGAGTGCCAAAAAGCAAGTCAAGCGCAAGGTTAGGCGTAAGAGACCAAGCTGTGCCTCCTGCAGCCAAACAGGGAAGCAAAGAATGAAAAAGCCTGATGGTGAACAGAGACTAGAAATGAGTGACACAGACTCCTCATCAGATGAAAGATATTGGGCCGCCAGACTTAAAAGAAATGAAAAACTAAAAATATACAAGAGAGGGAGGAAACATGGCAGAGCAAACCACAGTTTTGAAGGTTCCTCAGAATCTAATGCAATTGAAATGGTTTCACTACACTCTAAAGACACACATCCTCAGAAAGACCAACAGCAACAAAACATTAGCAATGTGGACATCTCTTCTTCTTACCATAGAAGGAGGATAGTTTCAAAGTGCAAAGAATCCAGCATCTCCTCGTCATCGTTTTCACCTGTAGAGACAAAAAGATACCCAACTAGGAGGGTAAAAAGAAAAACCCTATCTTGTTGCACAGATTCCCAGAAGCACTGTCACTGCACAGAAGAGAAAATAATCAAGAAAAATGTGAAGGAGGAAGGGGCTGGAGCAGAGACCCTGGCACCTGCCACTGCGGCTCCCTTTAATAGTGCTGCTTCTCCTATTATGTATGATGAGTGGTATGATGATGTAGAAGTTTGCAGGTTAGTTTAAAGTTACTGAAGTTTTTTTTTTGTCTTACTTTGCTGTAAGTGAAATTCAGAATTCTGATTGTTTATATTTACACTGTGGAACTGAATAGCGTTTTCCAGTATATTTTAATTTATTTATTTATTTTTTAATCCAACTAAGTACTGAACAGTGGGTTTTTTTCATTATTCTTTTTGCCTATTGTATAATGGCTAAATGTGAATTGTTAAAATACCCATTTCATAGCTGGAACTCCACCTGTGGTTGAAATAACTATAGCTCTTACTTTTAAATACCTTACACGAGCTCTAACCTGAACTTAGCTCTTTCGCCATAGTTAGAAACTCTTAATTAGAGTGGACCTGAACTCTTGCACAGAACAGAAGGAAAATAGAGAAAATGCAACCTGTATGTATTTAGAGAGTTTATCCTGTCAAATTCCCCCCTCATCTGTGACGAATCACAAGTGTAATTTGATCTCTTAGCTGTGTCAACTCAGGAATCTTATCAGTCCTTGGTAGAGCAGCTAATTTGTAAATACAGGATGTTAACCTTATGTCTCCTTGCATGATGTCAGTAAATAGACACACTACAGATTTATTGCAGGATTTGTATCAGCTGTAATAAAGAAATGTTTTTCTTTAAAGGGTATTATGCTGTTGCGTATCTTTTAGAGCAGAGAGGAAGTTCTGAGCTCAAGTCTGCTTTAAGCCTGAACTTTAACCACTTCCCGACCGCCTAACGCACAGAGGCGGCCGGGAAGCGGACCCCACAAGGACCAGCTCATGCTCAAAGGCGGCGGGCCTTGTAGGGGCATGGGCGAAGCGATCGCATCATCCGTGACGCGATCCTCCGCCGACGCCTGACGCTGCTCACCCGCCGCAACATCCCGCCGGCCATACGGAAGCGCCGGCGGGATGTTAAACCGACGATCGCCGCATACAAAGTGTATAATACACTTTGTAATGTTTACAAAGTGTATTATACAGGCTGCCTCCTGCCCTGGTGGTCCCAGTGTCCGAGGGACCACCAGGGCAGGCTGCAGCCACCCTAGTCTGCACCAAGCACACTGATTCCCCCCCCCCTGCCCCCTGATCGCCCACAGCACCCCTCAGACCCCCCCCCCCCTGCCCACCCCCCAGACCCATGTTTACACCCAATCACCCCCCTAATCACCCATCAATCACTCCCTGTCACTATCTGTCAACGCTATTTTTTTTTTATCCCCCCCTGCCCCCTCCTGATCACCCCCCCATCCCTCAGATTCTCCCTAGACCCCCCCCCCCCAGACCCCCCCCCCCACCCATGTACTGTATGCATCTATCCCCCTGATCACCTGTCAATCACCTGTCAATCACCCGTCAATTACCCCCTGTCACTGCCACCCATCAATCAGCCCCTAACCTGCCCCTTGCGGGCAATCTGATCACCCACCCACACCAATAGATCGCCCGCAGATTCGACATCAGATCACCACCCAAGCGCAGTGTTTACATCTATTCTCTCCTCTAAACACCCACTAATTACCCATCAATCACCCATCAATCACCCCCTATCACCACCTGTCAGTGTTACCCATCAGATCAGAGCCTAATCTGCCCCTTGCAGGCACCCAATCACCCGCCTACATGCTCAGATTGCCCTCAGACCCCCCCCTTATCAATTCGCCAGGGCATTATTTACATCTGTCCTTCCCTGTAATAACCCACTGATCACCTGTCAATCACCCATCAATCACCCCCTGTCACTGCCACCTATCAATCACCCCCTGTCACTGTCAATCAGCCCCTAACCTGCCCCTTGCGGGCAATCTGATCACCCACCCACATCAATAGATCACCCGCAGATCCGACATCAGATCACCTCCCAAGTGCAGTGCTTACATCTGTTCTCTCCTCCAAACACCCACTAATTACCCATCAATCACCCCCTGTCACTGCTACCCATCAGATTAGACCCCTATCTGCCCCTAGGGCACTCAATCACCCGCCCATACCCTCAGAACGCCCTCAGACCCCAGCCCTGATCACCTCGCCAGTGCATTGCTTGCATCTAGTCCCCCCTCTAATCACACCTTGAGATACCCATTAATCACCTCCTGTCACCCCCTAGCACACCTACCCATCAGATCAGGCCCTAATTTGCCCCGTGTGGGCTCCTGATCACTCGGCCAAACCCTCAGATCCCCCTCAGACCCCCTTCTGATCACCTCCCCAGTGCATTGATTGCATCTATTTTCCCCTCTAACCACCCCCTGAGACACCCATCAATCACCTCCTGTCACCCCCTAGCACTCCTATCCATCAGATCAGGCCCAATACAACCTGTCATCTAAAAGGCCACCCTGCTTATGACCGGTTCCACAAAATTCGCCCCCTCATAGACCACCTGTCATCAAAATTTGCAGATGCTTATACCCCTGAACAGTCATTTTGAGACATTTGGTTTCCAGACTACTCACGGTTTTGGGCCCGTAAAATGCCAGGGCGGTATAGGAACCCCACAAGTGACCCCATTTTAGAAAAAAAGACACCCCAAGGTATTCTGTTAGGTGTATGACGAGTTCATAGAAGATTTTATTTTTTTGTACAAAAGTTAGCGGAAATTGATTTTTATTGTTTTTTTTTTTACAAAGTGTCATTTTTCACTAACTTGTGACAAAAAATAAAATCTTCTATGAACTCACCATACTCCTAACGGAATACCTTGGGGTGTCTTCTTTCTAAAATGGGGTCATTAGTGGGGTTCCTATACTGCCCTGGCATTTTAGGGGCCCTAAACCGTGAGGAGTAGTCTTGAAACAAAAATGACCTGTGAAATCCTAAAGGTACTCATTGGACTTTGGGCCCCTTAGCGCAGTTAGGGTGCAAAAAAGTGCCACACATGTGGTATTGCCGTACTCGGGAGAAGTAGTACAATCTGTTTTGGGGTGTATTTTTACACATACCCATGCTGGGTGGGAGAAATACTTCTGTAAATTACAATCTTTGGATTTTTTTTACACACAATTGTCCAATTACAGAGATATTTCTCCCACCCAGCATGGGTATGTGTAAAAATACACCTCAAAACACATTATACTACTTCTCCCGAGTACGGCAATACCACATGTGTGGCACTTTTTTGCAGCCTAACTGCGCTAAGGGGCCCAAAGTCCAATGAGCACCTTTAGGCTTTACAGGGGTGCTTACAAATTAGCACCCCTCAAAATGCGAGGACAGTAAACACACCCCACAAATGACCCCATTTTGGAAAGTAGACACTTCAAGGTATTTAGAGAGGGGCATGATGATTCCGTGGCAGATTTCATTTTTTTTCTCGCAAGTTAGAAGAAATGGAAACTTTTTTTTTTTGTCACAAAGTGTCATTTTCCGCTTACTTGTGACAAAAAATAATATCTTCTATGAACTCACTATGCCTCTCAGTGAATACTTTGGGATGTCTTCTTTCCAAAATGGGGTCATTTGGGGGGTATTTATACTATCCTGGAATTCTAGCCCCTCATGAAACATGACAGGTGGTCAGAAAAGTCATAGATGCTTGAAAATGGGAAAATTCACTTTTTGCACCATAGTTTGTAAACGCTATAACTTTTACCCAAACCAATAAATATACACTAAATGGGGTTTTTTTTTAATCAAAAACATGTTTGTCCACATTTTTTGCGCTGCCTGTATACAGAAATTTTACTTTATTTGAAAAATGTCAGCACAGAAAGTTAAAAAAATCATTTTTTTGCCAAAATTCATGTCTTTTTTGATGAATATAATAAGTAAAAATCGCAGGAGCAATCAAATAGCACCAAAAGAAAGCTTTATTAGTGACAAGAAAAGGAGCCAAAATTCATTTAGGTGGTAGGTTGTATGAGCGAGCAATAAACCGTGAAAGCTGCAGTGGTCTGAATGGAAAAAAAGTGGGGTAAAGGGGGGTAAAGCCCACGGTCCTCAAGTGGTTAACCTTTCCCCAGTGTTTCCTGAACCGGATCTCTTGTCTCACCAATACATTGGCCTCAATTCACTAAGCTTTACTAAACACTTTATCAAACGTTTGCTAATTTACCTCATGGGTAAAATCTAATTTTGAATTCACTAAGGTGTTATATATTTATCGAATGTTTTATCGATAAAACATCCAATAAATCTATAACACCTTAGTGAATTCAAAATTAGATTTTACCCATGAGGTAAATTATGAAACGTTTGATAAAGTGTTTAGTAAAGCTAAGTGAACTGAGGCCTATATGTCTTCAGTATAGTTAGCATTTGCTTCAAAACATGCAATGTTGACTCAAATCCCACCCTTCCCTCAATCCTACAGCAAGTGTGACCACCAGTATAGTACCCTTCCAATAGTAAGAGCAGCCAGTATAGCAGTCACCTTCCCACCAAGTGACCCCCACCCCTTCCTTCCAAGCACCAAGTCCCCCTGATTGCAGAGTTGCATAGTGAAGCAGTATATTTCACCTGTTTCAGAGTCAGGTTGTATGCACTCTCCTCCTCAGTGCAGCTGTGCTGCATACCTGATTATAATGTCTATAAAGTGTTCCTGCGTGTAATGTGACATGCATTGGGAGCTGTACAGAGGTGTGCAGCACCACAGCACACAATTGCAGCAAAGAGGTGAGGAAAGAGACCATGACAAATCACTGGAAAAGGTAAAATTGCCTGCTACATCATGTCACCCCCAAGCAGTTGCAGGGACTATCAATACGCCCTTGGGCTAGACCTTTTCAAAGTCGTTTGGGCCATACGCAGGATAAAAGCTTGTTACTGCCCTGTTTGATGTTATAGTCATAAAATACAAAATAGTGACTGCCATAAATATCTAAAATAACTTTTGCATTACTTTAGGATCTGCCATTGTGAGGGAGATGAAGAGAATGCACTTATCACACCATGTCGCTGCACTGGAACTTTAAGGTTTGTGCATCAAGCCTGTCTACATCAGTGGATTAAGAGCTCAGACACCCGTTGTTGTGAACTCTGCAAATATGACTTTGTAATGGAAACTAAGCTGAAACCATTAAGAAAGGTAAGACAGATGAGAAAATGTTGCTATACACTATTCCATAGGCGGTCATGGACACTGTCCTTACCACAAATGCCTTCCTTTGAAAATATAATTAATGCTACAGTCTGTTGTTGTTAATTAATAATTTTTTTTTTAAATACCCATTTGCTTTATGGGCAGTTCGGCCAAGAAGGTCAAAAAGTTCACAGTTGGAAAGCCATCAAATCTCAACCAACTGAAGTAAAGTAGGAAAAATTGTTTGTTTGTTCAAACTTCTGGAGGGCTTTTTCAGCTGCAGCATTCACATGCGCCAGAATGGCATTGGAAGCAAGCCATATGTCTGAGGAACATAGTGACATTTAAAAAAGGGTAAAATTGTCTACAGCAGTGCAATCCAATCAGCCATCCAATCCTTCAACAGATGTAGGATCCTCTACCATTGAACATATTGGAACAGATGCACTAAATGCCAGAAAACAATGTATGTGCATAGATGTAAATTTTAGTGTTGTTTACGCAAATTACCCAACTGGCAATGCGCAAAGTGTGCAACTGGTGTAATGTATGTAATGTGCACGTTTGTAGGAAGCAAGTTATGCTATTTGTATTTCATGCTTTATACAGGCTACATGGCAGCATGTATGTTACGTAGATAAAGGGGTTAATTTATGAAAGGCTGAAACATTTTTGCCAGGAAAATACTGCTTTTGGAATTTTAGACTTTTGTGTGCTAATTCATAAAAATGTTCACAGGTGCGATAGAAGTACCGTAAATTACCGAAGCTCGTTACAAGCTGTTCCGTGCAGATAGGGCATTGCGAGGCATCTCGACATCCCTTTAGATGCACATATTTTGCTATACTGCCTCTGCTTGCTCTGAATTTGCTTTGAATCTGTCTATTAGTCTTTCTTAACATTCTATGTCATTGCCACAGCTTAGATTAAAGAGAAACTCCAACCTAGAATTGAACTTTATCCCAATTAGTAGCCGATACCCCCTTTTACATGAAAAATATAATGCTTTTCACAAACAGACCATCAGGGGGTGCTGTACAGGGGAGGACTGGCCAGGGGGGAAGGGGGGCAATTTCCCCCCAGGCTGCCTCTCATTTAATGATTTAGGGCTGGTACGGTGCCTGGTACATGTTTTTGTATAAGGCAATGTGAACCACTGGGCTGGCTGAGGGAAATCAATGCCTAATTACAGAGTAATTAGAGGGAGGGCAAGTTGGTAAATATAAATAGCATGATGCAGAGCAGAGGCTTGCCTGCAGGTCCGTGGGAAAATATCTGTCTGATTTTGGGTGGAAATTGGTTAAGAGTATCGATCTGAGATGCGGGGAAATCTCGGGCTGATGTGGTCGATCCAGTGCGATAATCACGAACAATGAACGCGACGGAACTCTAAATGTTTTATGTGCCCCCCCATTGCCAGTGCATTATACTGTACCTGTCACGCTGTCCCTCATGTGTCCTTACTGAATTTCCCATGTGACTTTTGGCATATAGCACATGGGGCACGTGTGTGTTGTTATTTAGGCCCGGGCTGCTGTGAAAATGGGCCTCTAGTTTGTGTTTTCCCTCCAGGCCAAAAGGTCCCAGTCCTCCCCTGGTGCTGTATGACTGATTTTGTGCTGAAACCCCTCCCACAAGAAGCTCTGAGTACTGCGGTACTCTGGGCAAACTGCCACAATGTAACAAGGTTCACAAACAGGAATTAGCTGTTTACAGCTGTCTCTAACAGCCAAAACAGATAGGAGCAGCTACATAACCTGCCCACAGTAAAAATCTCACCATGTAATAAATGTCAGAATGTAAATTAGGGAGAGGAAAGATTTTACAATGAACAAACACTGAATAAATCATTTATACATAATTATGGTAAAAAATGAAGCACTTTTTTACTACATTATTTTCACTGGAGTTCTTCTTTAACTTCCAAGAAACTTTACACATGTCCTGCTTCTGTGATTTTCCCCACTAACTTCTAACAGGTACCCAAGAGGTTAAACAGCCACAGAGCAGGTATTCAGGGGGTGCCTGTTTTGTTGCAATCTCTCTCTGCTGCTACCTGGGGGGTTTAAAAACTTGTCCCACTGGCAAAAGCTGCAGGTCCTATCAGATTCCCTTATTCAGACTTGCAAGAGAACAGGGGCTGTTTCTATTGGCTCCCTGTTCCTGTCAGTCACAGCTGCTTCTGCTTCTGCTTGTGAGTCATGCTCCCACAGTCTAATCTCTGCATGCTTTTCGCCACTTCAAAGCAGACGGTATTGCTTTGTGGCTTTACCGCTGGTTGCCTGCTTTATTCATTGACGTTTACTGAGATGTGTTGAAGTAATTACCGCACAAGTCTTTAATTTACCTCACTGCTCTGTAATTTTAGCTTTTCATGTGGTATGTCATGTTATGAATTGACATTTTCCTAAGTGCTCAGTAAAGTCAGCTGTTTTCTGCATTACCGAATGCAGGAATGCTTTATGAATCGACCCCAATGGGAGTTGTGTACCTCATACAAGCAATGTAGGTGCTATGTGCATAATGCAAGTTGCACTATTTGCACAATGCCTGATATGTACGTTACATAAATTCCATGTAAAATGTATGTACACTGTCTGCCTAATTCTGTGATAGTAGCACTGTATGTCCGTTTTCTGTTACGTCATTTTGCTGGTACACAACATAATCAGAAAAAAACCTGTCATTAATGAAATATAAATCAAATTGTTCAGGATTTAAAAGCCATATAATCTGAGCTATTTGTAGTTTTAGCCATTTCTGATGTCAGTCTAATGAATTGTACTAGCTGTGTAGTTGCATCAGGCCCGTTTTTAGGGCCGTGCGGCCCGTGCCGCCGCCCTGGGCACTGCTGTGAGGGGGCGCTGTAAAGGAGGGGGGAGCCGGAGCCGCGAGAGGGCAGCCCAACCTCTCCCCGGGCCGCCCTCCGTGCTCCCCCCTCAGACACAGAGTAATAACGCAGCAGGAAGCTCTGTGCATAACTACTCACCTTCCTGCGTTCCACTCGTCGCTGATCTCCTCTCCTCATAGACGCTGATACACACGCTGCTTCCTGTTTAGCCGGAAGCAGCGTGTGTATCAGCGTCTGATGCACGAGAGGAGATCAGCGGCGAGTGGAACGCAGGAAGGTGAGTAGTTATGCACAGAGCTTCCTGCTGCGCCATTACTCTACGTCTGAGGGGGGAGCATGGAGGGCGGCCCGAGGAGAGGTCGGGCTGCCCTCCCCGTGGCTCTGGCTCCCCCCTCCATTATGGGGGGTGGACCCGACCTACCTAACCTATACTGGGGGAAGCTGCCTATCTAATCTATACTGGGGGGCACCTACCTAATCTAACCTATACTGGAGGACACCTACCTAATCTAACCTATACTGGGGGGGCACCTACCTAATCTAACCTATACTGGGGGGCACCTACCTAATCTAACCTATACTGGGGGCACCTATCTAACCTATACTGGGGGGGCACCTACCTAATCTAACATTTACTGGGAGCATCTACCTATCTAACCTATACTGGGGGGCACCCAACTAATGTAACCTATACTGGGAGGCACCTACCTATCTAACCTATACTGGGGGGCAGCTACCTATCTAACCTATAGTTGGGGGCACCTACCTATCTAACCTATACTGGGGGGGCAGCTACCTAATCTAACCTATACGGGGGGAACCTACCTAATCTAACCTATACTGGGGGGCACCTACCTATCTAACCTATACTGGGGGCACCTACCTATCTAACCTATACTGTAGGGCACCTACCTATCAAACCTATACTGGGGGCACTTACTTATCTAACCTACCTACCTAGCTAGCCTATACAGGTGGCAACTATACTGCCTACCTATATTGCAGGCACCTACCTAACTATCCTATACTGGGGGCATCTACCTATCTAACCTATGCTGGGGGCAACTATTCTGGCTACCTATATTAGAGGCACCCACCTAGCTAACCTGTAGTGGGGTACCTACCTATCTAACTTATACCGGGGGCGCCTGCCTATCTAACCTATACTGGGGGCAACTATACTGGCTACCTATACTGGAGGCACCTACCTGGCTAACCTATACAGGGGGCAACTATACTGGCTCACCTATGCCTGGCTACCTATACTGGGGGCCTATAGCTGGCTACCTATACTGGATTACCTATTCTTGGCTACCTATACTGGGGGGACCTATACTGAGTGCAACCAGACCTGGCTAACCTATACTGCGGGCGCCTATACCTTGCTCGGGGGGCGCAATTTTTACACCCTCACCCTGGGTGCATTTTAGCCTAGAAACTGGCATGCTCCCTACAAACTTGAATTTGAAGAAGCTAAAATCACTACAAGGATAATTGGAGTTCATAGTATGTATGTGTTAAGGTAAGCAAAAATAAGAACAAGTTGTAAAGTTCCATGTGGGGCCTTGTTTGGGCAAATAATTCTTGTTGTTAGGTGGTGTATGGCAAACTCTAGGAAAGGAGGATACACCAAAGTGAATCAGCTATTATCAGTGGGGTAGGCAGAGCCAACAGTTGGAGTGCTTCTCACACCTACTGCTGGCTTTGGAGGTTGTGACTCAATGTCTCTAGGCTTGATATGCTGTCTTACTGCCTAAAAAAATTGATTGTAAGTCTTGCATTGAAAAGAAATATCAAAATTTTATGGTATGTGGACAGCTCAACACTAACCCTCACTTCGGTTTCAGAATCTTGCACTTGTCGACAACTTTAAAGGACCACTATTGCGGAAAATTTTAAAATTTTAAATATGTGTAAACATACAAATAAGAAGTACGTTACTTCCAGAATAAAATGAGTCATACATTACTTTTCTCCCATGTTGCTGTCACTTACAGTAGAGAGTAGAATTCTGACAGAACCGACAGATTTTTGACTAGTCCATCTCTTCATGGGGGGTTCTCAGCAAGGCTTTTATTCTTTATAAAGTCCTTCCCTGAAAATGATTCATGCAATAATGCTGACCAGCTTTACTGCTCGCTGCACATTTTTTGGGGCAGTTGGACTGAGCAACTGCCATTCACTAAAAGGTTTTGAAATTAAACAAAACCCTGAAAATCCCCCATGAGGAAATGGACTAGTCCAAAACCTGTCGGTTCTGTCAGTTTTCTACGTAAGTGACAGCAACATAGGAGAAAAGTAATTTATGGCTCATTTTACTCTGTGAGAAATGTACTTCTTACTTGTATGTGTTTACATGTATTTAAAATGTTACAATTTTCACAATAGTGGTCCTTTAAGGTGCACCCAGATCAACCACTACATACCCTACCAGCTTTGGGAAGACAGGATCTTTGACTTTTGTCTGAGATGATTTGTTCAATGGTGAAGCACAAGCCTGTAAACAGATGTCATCAATGCCGTCACATTCATAAAGTATTGATGTATTCTGAATTATAAATGATCTTGTGCAGCAGCACTCAATCACAGATGACAGACACAACAATGTGCGTCATTTATATTAATTCTAGTGCACTACCAGTAAAGTAAATAATGTTTACAGAATTTGTTGTATAATAGTTGCACTGTAAGAGTTTTATCACATTGCTAAAACAAAAGAAACATTAGATAAAAAGAAAATGTTCGCATTGTATTACGTCATCAACTTATTGCATTAGGTTATATTATAAAAAGGAGGTTTTTTACAGTGCATTTTTTAAACTTTTTGAAGTACTTTGGTTATATGATTGCATATGAACCCTTTTACTGCCATGCAATTTCTGTAACTTTTTACTTACACTACATTTCCAATGTAAATAGTTTATAAACCTCTTAAAGGACAGCGTAAGCAGCTCAGAGCGGAAATCCTGACCTGTGCTTGGGGGAGCCACCGGAGGCTGTGTGCAGAGCAATGCGTGCAGCAGGCGTTTTTACATACCTCCCAGGGGATCCCGACATTGGCCACCATTCTTCTTCCGCTACTCTACTGGGATAACTCTAGTAGCATGTTTCTAATACTAAGAGAAACACATATTAGGTAGTGTATATGGTTACAAATTCTGACTGGATAGGATAATTTAAAGTACCTCTTACAGATCCTGGCATCACTAGAAAGCGACCTCTGCCTCTGTTCAGCTGTAAGCTATTTCTATCCTCTCTTAAGGGCCCATTCACTTCTAAAATCGCTAAACGCTAACACAAACGCTGAGCGATTTTCTGGAGTTTTTACATAGCGATTTCCCAGCGATTTTTCACTGTATAGAAAGCATTTTTCCAGCGATTAGCGTTTTGTGATTTCGAGTTCTATTTAGCCTGCAGAATTGCTCCAGAATCGCTCAGAAAACGCTGCAGGCAACGCGTTTGCATTTCAGCAAATCGCTTAGATGAGAACACTTCCATACACTTTCATTGTACACACGTTTTTCAAATCACTAGCGGTTTTCAGCAATGCTGAAATCATGCTGAAAACGCACAAGTGTGACTGGGCCCTCACGTGTGAGAGAAAAGCTTGTACTGTAGGCTGGCTCCTCAGCATCAAGCAGTGTGGATATCTTAGGTAAATAAACAGGAGCCAGCCTTATGGCCCATACTCACGGGCTACAGTTGCCGCTGGTCGCTAGCACACGGGAGCGTGTGCGCGACAGACCGGCAACAGCTCGTCGCCGGCTCCGTCCGCATACACACTGCGGAAGGGGACTGGTGCTGCGATGGAAGCTGTCACCGACGTTCCCCCCCCCCCCCCCGCCGGAAGCTCCGTGTGGCTCCTATAGGTTGCTGTCGCTAGTCCGCATACACACGCAGACTAGCGACAGTTGCGGCGAAGTCGCCAGTCGATTGACCGCGCCAATCGCCTGGCGACAGCAGCGACGAGCGACGGTTCTGGGTGCGCGCGCCATACTCACTGGCGACCTATCGCCGCAACACGCGCGTGTCATGTGGTTGCGGCGACAATTGTAGCCCGTGAGTATGGGCCATAACAGAACAGGCTTTTACACATGTAGAGGAGAGAAATCAGCTGTTACAGGCAGCTGAACAGAGAAGGACATTGCTGCTCTCTAAATGATGCCAGGATCTGTAAGAGGTGCTATAAATTATCCTATCCAGCCAGCATTTGTAACCAAATACACTACTTAATATGAGTTTCCCTTACTATTAGAAACATGCTACTAGGGTTATCCTAGTAGCCAAAAATGTCACTGTAGTGCCCATTTATGCCATGGAGCAGAGATGATACTTTCGGTTTTAGTACAAACAAATTTATTTACATACTCCTACATACCGTGCAAGCGTTTCGCGGGTATATTCCTGTTTCTTCAGGCAATAACGAACAGGAGTACACACAGTGCAGTCTTAAGGTCACGATAAGCGCCTCTGACAGATTAGCTAAAAGTTCTGATGGTGTGAAACTGTTAAAGAAACTCCAAGCCTTTTCAGTGCTGCTGAGTAGATTTTTAGTCTGGAGGTTCACTTTAAGTTCAAAAGACTAGGACTTATCATCACCACTTAAGGGGTATTACAGTACTGGGCCCTTATTCAAATCTCTTTTTCTCCTAAGTTTTCCCCTAAGAGATATTTTTTATCATCTTCTCTTTAACTACATTTGTGGTGAAAGACGGTATATCTACATCCCGCAGGACTTCAGTTCCTGCCCTGGTATGTAGATACTCGTCTATTGCAGCGAATGTCCACCGTGCACTCCCACTCTCACTCCCACGCACTTTCTCATTGTCACTCGTTAGTGGGTAGATCAATAAATGGGAACGCAGGTGAAAATTGCTCTGGTACAGAAGGGGAAAAACCCTCAGTAGTGAAGTGGTTAAAATAAGTTTTCAGCACTCTGCAAATAAAAAAATAAATAAATTGGATTTTGCTCGCTGGTGGCTTAAAATACATTTATTGATAATGCCCCATATCAGGGCCGCCTCTACCACCAGGCCATTATAGGCGATTGCCTGGAGCGCTGTGAACGGGATAAGCGCAATTGTGGGGGACCGCGGTGGTCTCCGTGCATTATTTACTTTACATGCACGGAAAGCACACCACGTGCTATCCAGTCTCCACTGGTCCGCCTCTATTCACTCCCCCCGATGCCGCCCAGCCAATAGAAGCAAGCAGCGTTCAACACACTGCTGTTCCCACTCCTCCGCTCCACCCCCTAGCTAGCTGAGCTGCCCGGGTATATTTTGTACATCGTGCGGCTCTAACTCCGCCCCCCGCCTGTTCAGCCAGCGTGCGTGACTCTCAGAGACTCCAGTGTGCCTGATAGTCCAACATACCCCCTTGTCTGCCCTGCACGATCTGGCTGTGAGTGTGTGACAGAGGTGAGCTGAGCACTGCCATCTGCCTGACTGCTGACTGTAAAGGGAGAAACAGCGAGACTCCCCTCCCATACAGAACAGTTGGAGGAGAGGGGAGCGGGCTGCAGGAGGAGAATGGGGTATTGTCATCCAACAAGTGTGCTGCTACTGTTCTGCATATGTCCCTGCTCCATCCCCACACCCGGGTCCCCCTGCCAGCCCTCACTAGACAACCTCAAAGCAGGTCCTGCTCTAATCCACCCTTCCAGAATACAAGCAAGCTGAGGAGGCTCCATGGCTGTAATTAGTGAGTGAGCATATCAGGAACGTGGGCACTCTGCTCCTGTTACTGCAACTGCTGATATTATCTGCATTGTGGACAATACTACACCAGGCTGCATGATTACAGATTCTAATCAGCATATATGCAGCTGATTAGAGCTGATTAGATTGATCTCTCAGTGGTGCACAACAGCCATTTATAGTACTGTCCAGGCTAAATGATAAGGACAGCACATAGTCACAGAAGCAGACTGTGTAAGGTGCATACTATTTGTACATTAGCAAGCTGACCTGCAGCTGAAAGTTCCTGTGTCTGGCTGCCCTGTTATTGTCCTGCTTTGCTTCTCATATGCTCCTCTCACTCTCCCTCCTCCTTGTATCCCCCTTCCTAGTGCTTTAACCCCTGCCCTGCTGCGGTGAGACACATCTCTCTCACTATTCATTCTACTGTGACTCTCACACATGTTTCAGTGTCTGTCCCTCCTACATTCCTCTATTTACCTTACTTCTCCCCACTCTCCTTTTCCTCTACATCCTCTCTTATGTGACACTTCCACTTCTAGGGATAGTAAGAGATAGCAGATGCTCCTGCATCTGCTATCTCTTACTATCCCTACCTGCCTTCTCTCACAGACTGCTGTCTTTCCCTTCCTTCTCGCTCACTTTCTTCTCTCATAAGATGGTAATTGCTGACCCCTATTAAGATTATGATGTGTTATTTTACAATGCTTTCATCTTCAGTACAGATTGTATTAACTTTATATTCATGTCACTGACTGTCCTCAGAGGAGCTCACAATCTAATCCCTACCATAGTCATAGTGGAATGTCCTACCATATTATTATTATGTATATATATACCACTGACATCTTCTGCATCACTTTACAGAGTACATAGTCATGTCACTGAATCTCCTCAGAGGAGCTGAAAATCTAGTCCTACCATAGTCATAGTCTAATGTCCTAGCATATTATTATTATGTGTTTATATAGCACTGATCTCTTCTGCAGCACTTTACAGAGTACATAGTCCTGTCACTGACTGTCCTCAGAGGAGCTCACAATAAATCCTGCCATAGTCATAGTGTAATGTCCTACCATATTGTTATTATGTATTTATATAGCACTGACATCTTCTGCAGCACATTACAGAGTACATAGTCCTGTCACTGACTGTCCTCAGAGGAGCTCACAATCTAATCCTATCATAGTCATAGTCTAATGCCCTACCATATTATTATGTATTTCTGTAGTGCTGACATCTCCTGCAGCACTTTACAGAGTACATAGTCATGTCACTGACTGTCCTCAGAGGAGCTCACAATCTAAACCCTACCATAGTTATAGTCTAATGCCCTACCATATTATTATTATGTATTTATATAGCACTGACATCTCCTGCAGCACTTTACAGAGTACGTAGTCCTGTCACTGACTGTCCTCAGAGGGGCTCACACTCTAATCCTACCATAGTCATAGTCTAATGTCCTACCATATTATTATTATTATGTATTTATATAGCACTGACAGCACTTTACAGAGTACATAGCCATGTCACTGACTGTCATCAGAGGAGCTCACAATCTAATCTCTACCATACTTAGTTTAACATCCTATGATATTATTAATAAGTGGAAGGTGTGTCAGAAGGGGGGGGGGGGGGGCGCCGCAGGCTTTCTCGCCTGGAGTGACAAAAAGGCTAGAGGCACCCCTGCCCCATATACTGTACAATTCACCTTTTCTCCTAAGTTTTCTCCTAGGAGATAGTTTTTGATCAGCTGTTTAAAATAGCTGTTCAGCACTTTGTAATTTAAAAAATCCCATAAATACAAAAATGATGAAGTTTTGAATTAGTATGATACAATTCATCGGCTAATTTAAAAGAATGAGAATAAGCTTTCAGCTGGGCAGACTTCAGTTCTGTATCAAAAATTATTCAGTGTATTTTCTTGCTTCCTGGTGGCTTAAAAGGCATTTTGTGGACAAGGTGTAAAACAAGGTGTAAAAATATTAAAGGGACTCTGAGCACCTCTCATGGGCATGCCTTTAAGACTCCGACCAGTACTGAAAAGTACTTAAAGATACCTTTCTGTAGCTTGTGCTCTCCTCTTTCATTTGATGCCTGAATCGCCATTCTACCCCAAATAGTTTTCATTCGATTTCAATTTTAAAATCGTGGATGCCATCTTGGCAATGTTATAACTTCCGGGTCACCCCTGTCTTCTCTGTTCGAGAAGTGCATCTCTGAATGAAGCAGGAAGAGGAAGTGACACACATGGTCATTGCAAGAGGCTCATCCAGACGGGTCATAGCACGACTTTGTTGGAAGTCATCTGCCTTAAAGGCATTCCCATGAGAGGTCCCTTTAACTTGGAGAAAAAGTGAACTGAATAAGGCCCCTGGAATTGTTCACCTTTAAAAAGTGTATCTTTTATACTCATGTGTAAGCCTAATTTTTCAGCACAAAAAATGTGCTGAAAAGTTACCACCTCGGCTTGTATGCGAGTCAGTGGAGCAGAACGGATGGTGGAGCAGGTTTTGTTACTGGCAGAGGAGCATAAGGATTGTTCACTAGTGATACTGCACTTTCCAGCTGGCTTCCTGCGGTGTCACCCATCCTGGGGCCACCCATGCCCTGCAACATGGTGTACAGAGTGCGCTGCTCAAGACTACCTGTGTTCCCTGGCTTGTGGAGCGGAGCATACAAGCAACGTGTCAGTGGTGCAATAATTGGGGATATTTCTGTGTGGCAATTGCTGTGTCTCATATCTATGACGCCATCATCTTGAGACACAGCTGTATCAACCTTGGGGCACATCTGGCTATCGGGAGGGGGGCTGACTTGTTGGACACATCTGGCTACTGTGGAGGGGGCTATACTTGGAAGGGGGCTTATATGTTAGTCAAACACTTTTTCCTGGTTTCTGGGGAAAAGTGGGTACCTTCGCTTATACATGGGTCGGCTTATATATGCGAGTATATATGGTAATCTCAGGACATGAAAATGGTTTCTACTTTTATAAAGATGGAATGAAAGTGCTGATCAGAATTTCAAGAATGTAAAAGAAGAAAGTGGAGAAAATTTTTAGATAGAAAAAAATACTGTCCAAGTTAACAATATCACTTATTTTACTTAACATTGTAAATCACACCCAGTGGCCAATTACAGAGTCTAGTACAAAGCGAAATAAAAGTATTCTACATAAAGTCTGTCTTTTTAGTATGCCCTGAAAAGAAAGTTGATGGTTGTGATTTGCTTCGGCTGCTGAAGGCATCGTTTCATCTTTCATTTGCCAGAAATCTGAAAGCTGAATCTCAAAATGATGAGCAGCGCTGATTTACCAAAAAAAAGAGAAATGGCACAGATTGCCGCACTATGTAATTGTGTGTTAAAACATAAATCTTTATTTGAACATCAGTTCAACAATATAAATATACAATATATATCTCAATAAAACATTTAAAAACCACAAGAGCTAAACAAATATAAAAATCAATAATAGTCACCGCCGAGCAGAGTAAATAAACAATGTAAAAAAAGAAATGTTTTATTATTAATTAGTTCTATATAAAAAAAAAAATTGATGTGGGGTTGTAGTTTTATGGCATCTGGATTTAAATTTGCACTGTGCACATGTCGGCAACAGATACTGTTCCTAACTCTGATGTGTTGGGGTCAATGCAAATACCACTGCTTTATGAAAGTAAGGGTATGTGATCTATACTATGTCACAATTCTTGTTGTTGAATTTTGCTCCACTTTGTGGTGGCATAACGACCCACACATGTTCATCTATTTCCCCACAACATTTTGGGAAATTGCAAGAGGCCCAACATTGTTCCTTGATAGTTTTCCATCTCTGATGGTCAGGTATTGGCATGCTTTGTTCACCAAAATTCCTCCAGATAGCTTGTGTGGTATCCCTAACCATGCACTTTTTTTTTCTTAACTGGAAAGCAAAATGTAGACATATTAGACTGACCCAGGAATGTTCAAGTAACTTAGAAAAAAAATATTATTTTTTGTTTATTTTCAGTGGGTGAAATGAAAAAAAAAAAGTGTACGGTAAAAGACGACTTTCAGAAGGAGTGGAGAATACACCAGTCACTTTATAAAGCATAATATGTTGGCACTTTATAAATACAATAAATAATAATAATAATACACCAGTCACTAGATACATTTCAATTTAAAAGCACCAGCTGGGGGCATTGCCTCCCCACTTACCCCTTCAACCACATGACATAATTCCTGCGCTACTTCTTCATCCCTCTGCCACCACAACCCTCCTCTCCCTGATAGTGTTGGGCGAACAGTGTTCGCCACTGTTCGGGTTCTGCAGAACATCACCCTGTTCGGGTGATGTTCGAGTTCGGCCGAACACCTGATGGTGTTCGGCCAAACCGTTCGGGTTCGCCCGAACTACTAAATGCCCGGCCGAACAGGGCCCCTGCCCGGCCGAACAGGGCCCCTGTTCGGCCGAACAGGGCCCTGTTTGGCCGAATACCGCCCCCCTATGGGGTCGCAGGCATAAGGGGGGAGCATGCCCCGATCGCGGGGGGGGGGGGTCGGAAATTCCCCCCACCCCCTCCGCTAGCGCTCCCCCCTCTGCCCGCTTCCCCATAAAAAAGTTGGCGTAAAGTTAAATATTACCGGTGGTGGCTGCTGCAGTGGCTGGCTGGCAGTGGTGTGAATGAGGAGGAGGAGTCCGAGTATGACGCGTTGAGGCCAGGCAGCGGGCGGTTCAGCGGTAGTACCCTTGTGGTACTTCCGCCCTTTCTCTGACCTCACGTCCTCTACGTGATGACGCATACGAGGGTACGCGTCACGCCACTGCCAGCCAGCCACTGCAGACCCCCCCCCCCCCGCGATCGGGGCATGCTCCCCCCTTATGCCTGCGACCCCATGGGGGGGGGGCCGTATTGCGGCATGTTCGGGTCCCCGTTGACTTGCATTGAGTTCGGGGTTCGGGCCGAACATGCCGAACATCTGGCCCATGTTCGGCCTGTTCGGCCCGAACCCGAACATCCAGGTGTTCGCCCATCACTACTCCCTGCGCATAACAACAACTCAATAACACAGCTCAATCCTAGTTGGACAACATGTCTCGTGCCTGTACTTGTGTATGAGGCTTAAGTAATTAGAAAAAAGAGTCTACATGATTGTTTTATAGACGATTCAGTATTTTTTGTTAAACAACACTTCAGATAGCTTTGAAGACACCAATCCCGTAGAAGAGAAGACTGAAGGGTCTTCTACAATGGTGTCTGAGTTGCTGTCTCCAACACCATGTTCTGGAGAAGAAGACGGATCATATACCCTCTGAGTTCCTATTCCAGATCAAAAAAAGTGAAAGAATCAGTGAAAAAATGGTATAGTAGTCCAATCTGAAGAGGTTAGTACTATTTAGAATTTAATGGGCTTTTTATTAGAAAATAAAGAAAAGGGGGGGAATTTGAAAAGCAGGGCACTGACGCTTACAAATTGTGGCATACATTTTTACCATATGTGGAGCAGATGAATCCAAAATATTACTTCCAAATGCATATGGAAATAATGACTGTTATAGGCAAATAAAGATTTTACTACTGATGGACAACCTAATTACAAGCTAAATGTGCCTTTCCAATATCCGCATGCACATTCATAAATGTGACACCCCAATATGGTTCACCTGCACAAGACCACATGCAAGACTCCCTTCAACCTAGACCATGCCACTATGCCCTGACTGCACAGGCCCAAATAACTCCCTCCCCACTAGCAGGGCTTTGAATAGGCCCAAATGCCTCCCTCCTAACTAGCAGGTTCTTCTTTATAAAAAGTGAGATCATGAATATAAGAAGGGAAAACAAGTTATGGTGACAGTGGGAACTTAATTGATTTAGAATCCACATAAAGTCCCTGAACTCGGCTGCTCGACTCATTTAACTTTTTTATTGCTCCTCCTCTGCTGCTCCTTTATGTCAAGCTCTTCATTGGTTACCAATTGACCAGAGGATGCAGTTCAAACTCGTAGCCCTAACCTAAAAAGCTCTCCACAATCTCTCTTTGCTGTACATCTCCTCACAAGTCTCCATATACCGACCCAACCGCAATCTGAGATCTGCATATGACCTTCTTTTGTCCTCCTCTAGAATCACCTCCTTGCATTCACGTATACAAGATTTCTCACGTCCTTCACCCCTCCTCTGGAATCCCCTGCCAGGCTGCCACAACACTTTTATCACTCTGTAACCTTTGATTTTTTTTAAACGCTCTCTCAAAACTAATTTTTTCCGACAAGCATACGCGCTACATTAGGCCATTCCCCCTTTGACCTCTGGCCAAGTTGTACTCCTACCAGGTAACCTAAAAACACACTGCCTCTAGGTATTAATATTGTATATTCCCCATGTCTTGTTTCCCCATTATTTCTTTAAATTGTAAGTTAGCAAGGGCAGGTCTCTCTTACCCGTTTGTGTCTTGGAATTTTTACACATTTTATACATGCCATTTTGTCACTGTAATTACCAATTCTGTATTTTGTACCAATAGTGTATTTTGTATATTGGTGTCTACCATTGTCTGTATTATTATGCACCCCATGTCTGTTTCTTTTTTTGTACTGCACCACAGATTATGTCGATGCTTTATAAACCAATAATAATAACTAATAATCTTAGACTTATAAAACTCCTCTTTTCACCCTTCCTTTCCATGCAGAGACACAGAGACTCCTATACAGATCAGTATCATTTTTGGCCACTCATGCTCTCTCTCTCTATATATATTTTTTTGGTGTGTGTGTGTGTGTGGGTGGGTGGGGGTGTGCAAAAAGGTTGGTGTTAGTACTGAGTCGCCATTCTTATTATGCTATGTTGCTAGATTAGACATAAATAGCACTTAGTGAACTCTGCATTTCAATAGTTTGGGATATTAACATTTTTTATCTTTTACGGTTTATAAAACATATAATTTCAGAGGAATCTTACAGCTATAGCTAAGTGGACACATGCTGTCCTTGATATGACAGTATGGCAGATGTAGCTTCTGTATGACAGTTACCACGGTAACCAGTCTCAGTTTTACAGTATGTTCCCTATTATCCTTAATAGTACACAGAATATAATTTGCCTTGTGCTGATGTTGTCTCGTTAACATAAATTTGACTAACTGCTTAGATGTAACACTCTGAACCCTGGAGCCTTCAGATCCATTTATTACATCTGTCTAGATGTCTAAAAATCAGTATATAAATAGATTCCCTTGTGTTGTCTTTGAGCTCTATACATTATTTCATGCTCAGGATGAAGGAAAAAAATAAGAGAAAAGTCTGCCATTACAGAATTAAAACTAGTCATAGACATATGTGCAGAATGGAAGGGAGAGCAAGAAAACAATATGACTTTGCTACTTGTAGTGAACAAAAAAAAAAACAAAGAAAACAAGAAACAAACATTGCTGTATTAAAAAGGCTCAAAAAGTGCGATACAGACAAAAATGGCGCAGGAAATTTGGGTGCACCCTGCGCCGCCATAATCCATAATGTGAATTACAGCTATAAGGCTGCACTCAGACAGTAATTTGGGTGCCTTGAAAAGACTGAGCCCAAATCCCAATAAAAACTCTCATTCGGACACCAGCAATAGCTAGAAGCCAAACTACGTCTTAGCCCTGAGTCCACGACGGGCTGGAGGGGAATAGAAATTAACAACGCCAGGACTTTTGCAGGGGCAGGGTGAGCCGTTTTTCGGCTTCACCCTGCACCCACATTTCCAGACGCCTTAATGAGACATTGAAGTTTCTTTTCTTCCCTGTTTTTCCACTTGGCTCACCTTCATCTTCATGAGCCAAGCAGAATTGCCACATTCTGTTTAAAAAACGAGTGGTTTGTCCCCCTGAAATAGGCAGGCAAAATCCTACGACTTTCCTGGTTGCAAATTTTGCTGCCCTGCAGTGACAGGAGGAGGCAGAGCTGTTTGCAGGAGCTCTGCCTCTTGGTGTGTTGCTCCCCGCCTCTCACCGCCCCTCTGTTTATTCAGCCCTCATTATGCCGCCCACTCATGCTCGTCCTGTGCTGTGAGACTCCTGGCAGAGAGCTTTGAGTCATAGCTGCAGAGGAAGACGAGAGAGACACTGAGCTGGACACTTTGTACAAAATCCTAATGTAAGAAATACACAGGGGAGTGATAAAAATGCTGGATACATTTATAATATTGGGTATATTATGTATATTTATATTGGATGTGCAGTTGTGGTCTCTCCTGTGCTATAATGATGATGTCTTGTGTATTCATTAGGCAACATGTTATAGTAGAAAACTGATTATACATTCCCTAATTTATAGAAATGTATATTTAGCCATGCAATTAAAGATTGCTATTGTGTGTGGGGGAAGGGTGTAAGCAATTCATTATAATAAATTATCCAGGCTAGAGATGTGACCCGGAAACAGGAAGAGGGGTCGCAGCCATTTTAATCAGGAAGTGATACATTTTTAAAAATTATATAAAATGAGAGCATGCTAAAAGTAAGTGCTGCACAGTAATGTTTTTTTTTTTTTTTTTTTTTTTTTTTTTTATAATTTTGCTTCAGCGGACCTGAACTCAGAACGTCCTCTCTGCTCTAAAAGATACGCAACAGCATAATAACCTTCAAACAAAAACATTTTTGTTACAGCTGATACAAATTCTAAAATACATCTGCAGTGTTTCTACTACCTGATTCATGGAAGCAGACATATTGTTAACATCCTGTGCTTTCCAATTAGCTTATCTGCCCTCTCTGCCATGGCAGTCATGTGACACGGGAGCGATCAAATTACAACTTGTGATTAGACACAAATGAGGGGGGAATTAAACAGGCTAAACTATCTAAATACATACAGGGTGCATTTCTCTGTTTTCCTTCTGTCCTGTACAAGAGTTCGGGTCTACTTTAATTACATGTACAGTATACCAGAAGGTAACCAACTACACCAGTATGCGATTCTCTGTTTTTATCACTAAAACCTTAAATTGTTGGTATAGTTAATATCCATGCAGCACTGCATACATTATCATAAATATGAAGGCCTTTATTATTATTATTTATTTTTGTTGTTTCTCCAAATTCTGTTTGCTCCTGCTTTTGCACCATCTCCCAAACGAGTGTCTGTGCAATGTACAGAAAAACACAACATCCATAAATGTATAAAATATGTGAGTTTGGCAGCAAAATACAAGTGAATCTATGTGTTTTTCTTTTAAATGTATAGTGATTTTTTTTCTTGATGTTATTTGATAGACTAGACCTTAGGCCTGTTACAATAACAACGCTAGGCCTTGGCCGCTACACCCCTCACAACCCCCTCCCACCTTCGCCTCCGCCAATGCCACCGCAACATCACCCGCATGGTCAGCATGCATGCCCATGGCCGATATGCATATGCGACCATTGCACATACACGCTCACACAACACAATGGCCACGACGTGCACACATGCCGAAACGCGCACACATCCGCCCTCCCCTGCACCCGTCGTCCTGTGCTGTCTAAAGTCCACCCACGTGCCTCGCATGCGCGCTGGCCTAAATGCACAGACACAGGAGGACGCAGGGACACAGGCAGATTATTATATGGGATTTTACAATACATAGATTTTACAATAGAATTTCGGTTTCAATATTTTTTTATTGAGATTTTACAATAGAATTTAAAAGTATTTTTCTTCTTTTTGTCAGTGAAGTGAAAACCATAAAATAAACAGATATGTAGAGTTTTACCTGCTTATTTGACTGCTGTGTTTTGTACATACAAGTAGTTTTCCATTTAGGCTGGGGATAGGTTCTAAAACATGCATGTGAAAGATAATAGCTACTAACATTAAAGCCTGCAATCAAACAGTAGAATCTGCAGTCAAAAGTTTTTAATGAGAATGTGTAATCAAGATAATTCCCAACGTCTTGAGATGTGTCCACTACTTATCTACAAGAAACAATATCATGAAGCAACTAGTTAACAATGATGCATAATCACTTGTCAAACTGACACCTGGACATTACCTCAGTGCAATAATGTCAATGTAATTCCTTAATACACTGGAAATCTCCACCTATAACTAGTGGGAACTATCACCCTTTACAATAAATAGTGTTTGACACCCCAAATTTTTATCTATAGTTTTTTACAATCCAAATTTTCAGCTCCAGTAGCGAGATAAATAGTAATCACCATTAGCAATCCTAATCAGTGAAGTGTAGTAGCATTATCGGAAATCTCAGAAACCTCAATGGTGCAAATTAGCCCAAGTACAGTAGCGAAACAGACAGTTCCATGCACTCAAAGGGCAAAACATTGTACTAAAAAAAATGTACACCTGATCTGAAGGATGGACCCCTTTATCGGAGGAAGTGAAGTAGTACTTGGGGCCCCCTTACAACTCTGGGCCCCCTTGCGGTCACAGGGCCTGCTACCCTGTTGTTATGCTCCTCCCAGAAGGCACATGACTACAAGGTAAAGAACCACAAAAGGTCTTTATTCTCTCTTTATATGAATTACATTGTAGTGTGAGAGGTGTAAGGTATGCAATTTAGTTTTTTTCATTTTAAAGCAGGGATTTTTAATTTTCATATTATCCTACTAACAACCAGTGTTGGTGATCAAATTTGGCATATCGGACTGGGAGCACCCGAACAGGCAGACAGAGTTGGGGGAGTCGACTACTTGCGCTCATTACATGTTTCATGTGGCTCAGATGGTTCCTCTTTCCGAAGCCTAAAGGAGGAAGTATCGGAGTCACATAAAACACTCCAGGGAGCATAAGTAGGTGAAGTCCCCTTCACCCTGTCCTCTTGTTCGGTACTGAAATGGTGCTGAAGGGTGCTGTTAGGGATTATTGCATTGTTTCAATGGCCTCAATTCACTAAACTTATCTCGTGTCTTTAATAACTCTTCTAGAGTTGTTACCATGGTGATAAGGCATGTAGTATTCAGGAAACATTTTACCTCAGGCAAGCCTAAAGTTAACTCTTCTGTCTTTAAATTAACTCTCCAATCCTTAAAATAACTCCAGAGTTAAAGACAGGCTGTTAATTTGCTGCATGTGAAAATAACTACAGAGGAGGTAAATTAACTACAGAGGAGGTAAATTAACTACAGAGGAGGTAAATTAACTACAGAGGAGGTAAATTAACTACAGGAGAGGTAACTTAAGGAATGAAGAGTTAAAATAACTCTCTCACATGTGGAGGTAAGTTTTCTCTTGCCTTATTATCTCTAGCATGATCTTAGTGAATTGAGGCCATTGTCCGATATTCTGCATTCAAACACCTACACTTCTAACCACCCATAATGTGACAGCTCCTTGCCTCTCTCGCCAACACTCCCATCCATTTCACATAGTGATTGCTGCATCAGACACAGATCTCCTCCCCAATACCAGAAGCCAGTAGTTAAGATGACAGAACAGATCTGTGGCTACTTCTGCATGCAGCAATAAAGCAATAGGGATGCTCATTCGGATTCCGCGGAAATGCAATTTCCGAAATTCCGATCGGAAATTGCATTTCCGTATCGGAATGCGGAAATCGGTAATGCAAGTGCCGTAGGCGGATTTCCGCCGGAAATCACGGAAATTTCCGCCGGAAATCGCGGAAAATCCACCCGACTTTAACATCGATTTTCTCAAAAACTATAAGGTCTTTTTGAAAACTTTTTTTTGCATCTTGTTCACAAGATTTTGTTTAATAAACGCTGAAAATTTGGTGTTTCTAGGACTTAAGGGGGCTTTTCTATTAACCACTAAAGTCGGCGGTTTTTTACTGTAATGTAAAATGCAGAAAATCTGCATCTGCCTATTTTCTGCATTTTACATTACAGTAAAAATCCGCCGACTTTAGCAGTTAATAGCAAAGCCCCCGTAAGTCCTAGAAACACCAAATTTTCAGGGTTTATTAAACAGAACCTTCTGAGCAAGATGCAAAAAAAAGTTTTTAAAAAGACCTTATAGTTTTTGAGAAAATTGATGTTAAAGTCGGGCGGAATTTCCGTGATTTCCGGCGGAAATTCCGCCTTGGAATGCGGAAATTGGTAGCGGAAAGCGGAATCGGTAATCGGTACATGACGGAATGCGGAATTACCGCGGAATCGGAATTTGGCATTCCGACCATCCCTATATATAATAGAGTAAGTGCCTCAACCTTCAAACAAGCAAGAAGAAGTAGCGCCCTGCCCCCAGGGCCGGTCCAAGCAAGAAGAAGGGGCTGGTCCAAGCAAGAAGAAGAAGTAGTGTCATATCAAACCAAGGGAAAAGAGGGATAATTTGCATATTCAGTAGCAGTGCATTGTGGGTAACCACAAAAGTTCACTTATAGCGGAGTTATTGCAGATTTGCTTCTGTTTTAAGAAGGAAAATTACACCAAGCTTTGCTTTTTTTAGTAGGAGGGCTTTTTGGTCTCTTTTATCCTCCTATAATGTATTAAGAATTGTACGAATTGTAAGAATGTCTTAATAGTTTGGGTCACCCTGAGCTGCTTGGTTACTCTGTTGTACTGGTCCAAGCCCTATCTCATACAGCCTTATCAATCCCTGCTATGTACTGATGAGGACCAAACGTCTGAAATAGGCTGTCACATGTGGGTTTGATATGACTGTGTGAAACTTAAAGCTATAGGCTTGCTTGACTTACCAAGGGTGAAATGGAATAATTTGCATATTTAGTAGCGGTGCATTGTGGGTAATCACAAATGTTCACTTATAGCTGAATTATTGCAGATTTTCTTCTGTTTTAACCACTTGCCGACCGCACGCTTATACCGTGCGTCGGCAAAGTGGCAGCTGCAGGACCAGCGACGCAGTACTGCGTCGCCAGCTGCAGGCTGATTAATCTGTCAAATAATTCTGTCAATTCACGGCGGGGGGCTCCGTGAATAGCCTGCGGGCCGCCAATGTAAACAATAATCCGCTTTGTTTACATTGTACGGCGCTGCTGCGCAGCAGCGCCGTAAGGCAGATCGGCGATCCCCGGCCAATCAGCGGCCGGGGATCGCCGCCATGTGACAGAGGACGTCCTGTCACTGGCTGCACAGGACGGATA
This sequence comes from Hyperolius riggenbachi, assembly GCF_040937935.1. Taxonomy (NCBI): domain Eukaryota; kingdom Metazoa; phylum Chordata; class Amphibia; order Anura; family Hyperoliidae; genus Hyperolius; species Hyperolius riggenbachi. Next base: position 169,700,254 of record NC_090646.1, read on the forward strand.
GCGTCCTGTGCAGCCCGGATCACTGGGGGGACAGGTAGGAGAGGGAGGGGGAGGGAATGTCGCCGTGGAGGGGGGCTTTGAGGTGCCCCCCCCCCGCAACATGCCACCAGCAGGAGCGATCAGACCCCCCCTGCACATCATCCCCATAGGGGGGAAAAAAGGGGGGCGATCTGATCGCTCTGCGTGCCCGCTGATCTGTGCTGGGGGCTGCAGAGCCCACCCAGCACAGATCCCATCAAACAGCGCTGGTCCTTAAGGGGGGGTAAAGGGTGGGTCCTCAAGTGGTTAAGAAGGCAAAGACACCAAGCTTTGCTTTTTTTAGTAGAAGGTATTTTTGGTCCCTTTTATCCACCTATACATTCCGAGTGGTTTGGGTCACCCTGAGCTGCTTGGTTACTCTGTTGTACTGGTCCAAGCCCTATCTCATACAGCCATATCAATCCTTGCCATGTACAGATAAGAATTAAAAGTCTGTAAAGCTATAGGCTTGCTATACACCAGTGGTTCTGGATGCTTGCTTGGCTTACTAAAGGTGAAAAGGAATTAATTGCATATTTAGTAGCAGTGCATTGTGGGTAACCACAAATGTTCACTTATAGCGGATTTATTGCATATTTCCTTCTGTTTTAGGAAGGGAAATTACACCAAGCTTTGCTTTTTTTAGTAGGAGGTCTTTTTGGTCCCTTTTATCCCCCTATACATTCTGAGTGGTTTGGGTCACCCTGAGCTGCTTGGTTACTCTGTTGTACTGGTCCAAGCCCTATCTCATACAGCCGTATCAATCCCTGCCATGTGCTGATGAGGACCAAAAGTCTGAAACAGGCTGTCTACATGTGGGTTTGATATGACTGTGTAAAATGTAAAGCTTTATGCTTGCTATACACCAGCGACTCTGGATGCTTGCTTGGCTTACCAAGGGGGAAAAGGGTTAATTTGCATATTTAGTAGCAGTGCATTGTGGGTAACCACAAATGTTTGCTTATAGCTGAATTATTGCAGATTTCCTTCTGTTTTAAAAGGGCAAATTACACCAATACAGTGTGCGGCATTGCAGGAAGTGACGACAGTGGAACACACGATGGAACACGGAAGAGGTGAGTCATTCCCGCCCGCTGCCTCTTACTAATAGTGGCGGCTGCTACTATGCTTAAGCAGGAGGAGGAACGCACATGGGGACCCAGGTGAGGGGGGGGGGGGTTCCTGCTGAGCTTAAGCTGGAGGGGTAGTGCACATGGGGGACCCAGGTGAGGGGGGGGTTCCTGCTGAGCTTAAGCTGGAGGTAGAGCACACATGCGGGACCCAGTTGAGGGAGGGTCCAACCCCCCTCCCCGCCGGTATGCCCAATACCCCCTTCCTACCCTCTACCCTCTTATGCGGCGTATGCTACGCCGCGGGTCGGCTAGTATGAGATATTTTTATACATCGACATACTGAGCACTGTAAATGGAGAGGCAAGATAATATGAATATACAAAATCCTAACAGTCCAGGTAACAGTCATCTGAATAATATTCATAATATTGCAAAATATTGGTTTACTGTAGGATTTATTAGTTAGGTACTTCCCAGTAGGAATATTCTTTCAGCATGCAGACTGTAAAAGCAGCACAACAGATGGTGGTTACTGGCAGCAAAACAGAGTGTATAGTAAACTACATGCATTGTCTTATTTTACATCTTGTTAGAATTGCCAGCTAAATTCAGGTTGTCATGGCTAGCACTGCGTCTCTTTATATGAAGTGCTGCTGCACCCTCTAGTGGTGGTTTTGCAGTCTGTGCTAGTAGCTTACAAACACCAAAATGACTACACGCATTTTCTAAAAAAAAGTTATGTTTGTTTTGTTTTTTACATTTAACTTAAAGCATATTCATACATATCTCCATTATTTCTCTAAAACTAGTAAATACATGTTTTGTTTTATTTATGTCAATATAGTTTAGTAAAGTCCTGCCAATTTAAAGGCCAGTACCCACTACACGATTTTTCCAATGATTGTTTTAACAACCATCAATTTTTTACGCGACAAGCGATTTCGGAAATCTGGCTATGTGGGTACAGGCACGCAATCACATGAATGATGTTTAGTGATGCGCGGCAACAAAGACCTTCGCAATGGATCGAATCTTTAAGACTCCCCACGACTCCACAATTGCTTGACTTCCTTTTCGTGACAGAGAGCGACACAACGTGCTAGTGTGAAAAGGGCCTTTCAAGATTATTTTCATGTATTTCTTTTTAAATGTCCTCTCCCATAGCCCACCTAATGTCACTATCTAACCCCTCCCCCACTTCCCTCAGGATCTGTGGATTACTAAAGTTTTTCCTGACACCCCTTTGGTTCTCGCATCAGGAGTTGGTTGAGATTTATGGACAAAGGCCTGGTGGTGTAGTAATGATTGGCTGAGGCATTTTGGTGACTTCATTAATTATTTAAACACTAGCTGGTCGCCCGGCGTTGCCTGGGTATGTAATTGGCTAGTGTTACCTCTGCCCACTTTTTCTAATCCTAACACACAATTATTCAAGGATGACCTAGTTTGTGAGCTTTGCGGTTTTTGGCATCAATAATTAGCATTGAAAATCAATAAATCTAATTGGCTGTGGCTCCACTCCTTTGAAAATCAATAGATGAATTTTGATTAGCTTTTGTAGGCTCCACCCACTTTTCTGAATATTAATCCCAGTCACCCAGTGACCAATTGTGCAAAGTTTAAGAAACCTGCCATTGACAGAGTTAGAAAAACAAAAGTTTGCTTTCTTAAAACAGAAAGAATTTGCGATAATTCAGGTTGGAGTGAGCTTAAAATGTCTCCTAGTGCATCACTGTTGAATATATGCAAATTAACCATTGTTACCCTTAAAAGCTAAACGCACCTCCAGAACTGCTGGAATGAAATGATGTGTCAGTTTGTTAATTTGTACAGAGCCATAATAATCCAACATGCATACAGACTGTTTTGGATTGTTTGATCCTCATCAGTGCATGGCACGGATTAATTTGGCTCTATGCAGTAGGGCTTGTAACACCGAGAGGTACAGACTAACCAGCAAGCTCATGGTGACCCAGAACTCATTGGAGTGTGTAAGGGACTACAATGGGTCTAAAAGCCCCCTTACTAAGATGTTAAGAAAAACAAAAGTTTGCTTTCTTAAAACAGAAAGAATTTGCGATAATTCAGGTTGGAGTGAGCTTGAGATGTCTCCCAGTGCATCACTGCTGAATATATGCAAATTAACCATTGTGCACTTAGAAGCTAAACACACCTCCAGTGTAACAGTGTAAGAATGGCTGCAGTTTACATTTTCCAGTGAAATTTGTATTTGTCTCCACCCCCTTTTTGGTTATGGGAATGAAAAGTATCCTATACTTTATTCCAGGTAATGTACTATGTGTGTGCCAAATTTCAGTTTACATTCTAGCAGTGAAATTTGTATTTTTCTCCACCCACTGATGTCCTAATGTTTCCTGGGTATGTATTTTGCTGCTGTGGCTGTGGCCACTTTTTCTAACCCTAACACACAATTGTCAATAGTCAATGACCAAGTTTGTGAGATTTGTGGTCTTTGGCATGAATAATTTTCATTGAAATGAAACACATCTGATTCGCTGTTTGTGGCCCCACCCTTTTCTAAATATTTAACCCCAGTCACCCAATGATCAACTGTACCAGGTTTGAGGCTTGGGCCATTAACAGTGCAAAAATGGCAGCAATTAAATATTTGCCTTGAAAATCAATAGGTGAATTGTGATGGGTTTTTGTAGGCTCCACCCACTTTTCTGAATATTAATCCCAGTCACCCAGTGACCAACTGTGCAAAGTTTTAGAACCCTGCAATTAATAGTGTAAGAATGGCTGCAGTTTACATTTTCCCAGTGAAATTTGTGTTTGTCTCTGCATTGCCCAGGTATGTATTTGGCTGGTGTTGGCTCCGCCCACTTTTGAAAATCAATAGGTGAATTGTGATGGGTTTTTGTAGGCTCCACTCACTTTTCTGAATATTAATCCCAGTCACCCAGTGACCAACTGTGCAAAGTTTTAGAACCCTACAATTAATAGTGTAAGAATGGCTGCAGTTTACATTTTCCCAGTGAAATTTGTGTTTGTCTCTGCATTGCCCAGGTATGTATTTGGCTGGTGTTGGCTCCGCCCACTTTTTCTAACCCTAACACAAAATTACTTAATGACCAAGTTTGTGAGCTTTGCGGTCTTTGGCATCAATAATTTGCATTGAAATAAAATAAATCTGATTGGCTGTGGCTCCACCCCTTTTCTGAATTTGAACCCCAATCACCCAATGGCCAACTGTACCAGGTACAGGTGATTAACAGTGCAAGAGGCTTGTGCCATTAACAGTGTAAGAATGGCATCAATTAAATATTCCCCTTAAAGATTAATAGCTGGATTTTGATTGGCTTTTGTAGGCTCCACCCACTTTTCTGAATATTAATCTCAGTCACCCAGTGACCAACTGTGCAAAGTTTGAGAACCCTACCATCAATAGTGTAAGAATGGCTGCTGTTTACATTTTCCCAGTAAAATTTGTATTTGTCTCCGCCCACTTATGACCCTGCGTTGCCCGCTTATGTATTTGGCTGGTGTTGGCTCTGCCCACTTTCCTAACCCTAACACACAATTAATCAATTACTCAATTACCAAGTTTGTGAGCTTTGCGGTGTTTGGCAACAATAATTTGCATTGGAATGAAACAAATCTGATTGGCCATTTGTGGCTCCACCCCCTTTCTGAAATTGAACCCCAGTCACCCAATGATCAACTATACCAGGTTTGAGGCTTGTGCCATTAACAGTGCAAGAATGGCAGGTTTGAGGCTTGTGCCATTAACAGTGCAAGAATGGCAGAAATATTCCCCTTGAAAATCAACCAACTGTACAAAGTTTGAGAACCCTACTATTAACAGTGTAAGAAAAACAAAAGTTTGCTTTCTTAAAACAGAAAGAATTTGCAATATTTCAGGTTGGAGTGAGCTTAAAATGTCTCCCAGTGCATCACTGTTGAATATATGCAAATTAACCATTGTTACCCTTAGAAGCTAAACATACCTCCAGAACTGGTAGAATGCAATGATCTGTCAGCTTGTTAATTTGTACAGAGCCATAATAATCCAACATGCATACAGAATGTTTTGGATTGTTTGATCCTCATCAGTGCATGGCATGGATTACTTTAGCTCTATGCAGTAGGGCTTGTAACACCGAGAGGTACAGACTAACCAGCAAGCTCATAGTGACCCAGAACTCATTAGAGTGTGTAAGGGGCTACAATGGTCATAAAAGCCCCCTTACTAAGATGTTAAGAAAAACAAAAGTTTGCTTTCTTAAAACAGAAAGAATTTGCGATAATTCGGGTTGGAGTGAGCTTGAGATGTCTCCCAGTGCATCACTGCTGAATATATGCAAATTAACCATTCTACCCTTAGAAGCTAAACACACCTCCAGTGTAACAGTGTAAGAGTGGCTGCAGTTTACAATTTCCAGTGAAATTTGTATTGGTCTCTTTTTGGTTATGAGACTAAAAAGTATCCTATACTTTATTCCAGGTAATGTACTATGTGTGTGCCAAATTTCATTCAAATCCGTTCAGCCGTTTTTGCGTGATCGAGTAACAAACATCCAAACATCCAAACATCCGAACTTTCCCATTTATTATATTAGTAGGATAAACAAGTTCAATATGCAATTTACATTAGAAATTAGTAACAAGGAAGCAATATTTCTGGATGTGAGGCTCTTTGTTGGAGATGGTGGGTTGGTGGTAGAGGGCTACAGCAAGACCACGTTCACTAACTCACTTCTCCACAGGCGCAGCTTTTATCCAGAACAAGTTTTGACACTTGACAGTCAACTAACTTGACCTCTCACCCATGGGGCTTGATTCACTAACCAGTGCTAACTCAGTTAGCACGTGTTAAGGCTTTCCACGTGCAAACTAGGGTGCTAAGTAGTTGCTGTTACTGTTCGCGTGCTATTTTAGCGTGCACACGGTGCTGCGCGGTATGCTTTGTTCGCATGCAAAATCAGGCACTACGCTTGCAAAGTATGCTTATCACGCTACTTAGCACGCAAAGCAGCTGATTTTGCACACGGTGCTAAACTTAACGCGCGCTAACTCTTACACGCATATTAGCGCGTGAAGAGGCAGTTTGCATGTGCTAAGGGGCGTTTCACTTGCGTGCTAACACTTAGCATGCTTTTGTGAATCAAGCCCACGATATCTTGCAGACAGAATCGACTTTCCCTTCTTTCCCTAAACAGAACATATGATAAAAACCAGGACCATTTGTGATTTCCATTTACATTTTCACCAATGACTGATCAGATCAGGAATGGCATATTCAAAAATTGGTTGATTATTGCAAGGGACATGAAAAATCTACCTAGGGTAATATTTAGAAGAGCCTTGACATTATCAGTTGATTTAATGCGAAGCAAGTACCATTCCCCCTACCTGTGAGACTTGTCTCCATGCAGAAAGAAGAAAAAAAAAAACAATGGGCATTGCACCACCTGCATCCAGTTGTGTACTGCATCCATCTTCCAGATGGGACAAATTACCTGGGCAATTAGGAATTTTATGACCTTTTGTACCCTTTTTGTGCCTTTTTGTTTTAATGAATCCTTGCAGGTTTTACTAGATCGCCATGACCACATGTCTATTACAATGTAGGATTATAGAGCATTTTGAATCAATAGGGTCAAGCATATGACCAAGCATCAATGGATGCAAAAAAACTGTGGTAAAAGTCAGTCCTGTGCCCTTGGACCTACCTACTCCACCCACCTCCCCATCGTACAACTCATACGATGGACTTTGATATGTTGTTACTTACCAGACAATTGCTGAAAGTATAGCATAGCTCTGTGTAACAAGAAACTAAATACTCAACCGTTTCTGCCTGATTCCTACTTGTTTCTTGGACTGCTATTGATGTTGTATGCAGAGTAAAATACGGACTACGCTAAACTCAGAAATAAAAGCTATACCAACATTCCTCTAACACTAACACAAGTCATACACACACTTGTGTCTTTCAGGAGAAATCATTTTCTTGTTCTTTCCATTTTGTCTAGAAGGTCTGGGATGTTGACAGTACTGTAAGACACTTTGACCTTGATATGACCACAGGTTAATTGAGCTTCTGTGCCAAAAGCCCCCAACAAGACAAATTCAGCAATCATGAGGCCCCCAACAAGACAAATTCAGCAATCATGAGGCCCCCAACAAATCATGAGGCCCCCAACAAGACAAATTCAGCAATCATGAGGCCCCCAACAAATCATAAGGCTCCCAACAAGACACATTCAGCAGTCATGAGGCACATAAATAGACAGCATTTCACATAAATAGGCAGAATGCCCCCTTAATATGGTAGCCCCCCCAAGTTAGGTAGTGAGTGACAGGGACCCCCAGGTTAGCTAGTGAGTGACAGGCACCTCCAGTTAGGTAGTGAGTGACAGGGACCCCGATAGTGAGTGACAGGGAGCACCTTTAGGTAGTGAGTGAGTGCCAGGGAGCCCCTTTAGGCAGTGAGTGAGTGCCAGGAAGCCCCTTTAGGCAGTGAGTGAGTGCCAGGAAGCCCCTTTAGGCAGTGAGTGAGTGCCAGGAAGCCCCTTTAGGCAGTGAGTGAGTGCCAGGAAGCCCCTTTAGGCAGTGAGTGAGTGCCAGGGAGCCCCTTTAGGCAGTGAGTGAGTGACAGGAAGCCCCTTTAGGCAGTGAGTGAGTGACAGGAAGCCCCTTTAGGCAGTGAGTGAGTGACAGGGAGCCCCTTTAGGCAGTGAGTGAGTGACAGGGAGCCCCTTTAGGCAGTGAGTGAGTGACAGGGAGCCCCTTTAGGGAGTGAGTGAGTGACAGGGAGCCCCTTTAGGGAGTGAGTGAGTGACAGGGAGGCCCTTTAGGGAGTGAGTGAGTGCCAGGGAGCCCCTTTAGTGAGTGAGTGCGTGCCAGGGAGCCCCTTTAGTGAGTGAGTGCGTGCCAGGGAGCCCCTTTAGTGAGTGAGTGCGTGCCAGGGAGCCCCTTTAGTGAGTGCGTGCCAGGGAGCCCCTTTAGGGAGTGGGTGCGTGCCAGGGAGCCCCTTTAGGGAGTGGGTGCGTGCCAGGGGAGCCCCTTTAGGGAGTGAGTGCCAGGGGAGCCCCTTTAGGGAGTGAGTGAGTGCCAGGGGAGCCCCTTTAGGGAGTGAGTGAGTGCCAGGGAGCCCCTTTAGGGAGTGAGTGAGTGACAGGGAGCCCCTTTAGGGAGTGAGTGAG